>NC_056734.1:38679780-38979780 GCF_019279795.1 Protopterus annectens
GATATAAAATCAGAGAATTCTGTATGCCACAGGCTATGATGACAGTGATTTCCGACACTCTCCATTGGACAGATACTCAAGACGTGAAGCTCCCTTGTCAGAGACCATTATGTTGTATGCAATTGCCAGTAGTGCTTGGAAAGGTACATTACAGAATGGCCATTGCACTCAAATATTGGCATGCTGAGGGAATAGTACCTGGAGGTTATGACTCCATTAATTTCGGATGACAGTGCCCTCAGTCATAACATATGATTCCCTTCTTTCCACTGGGGAAATATGGTGATCTAAGGTACATTAGGTAGGTGTAAACTTGTGTGGCCAGGTCTGTGTGTCCAGGCTTATCACCCCTGAGTATGTACATCAGGTGTTGCTACTAATGTGCTACTTACAAGGAACATAGGTATTACCAATGGAAATGATACTACATAGATATTTGGATGGAGTTTAGAGCAATTAGTATATCAACAGGCATTTGTTCAGCAATACCCTCTTGTAGGATATTGGCATAACTCACAGATCCTATGACTGCTCACAGTTTGCAGGCATCAACCAACACTGTTAGCCACAGACATTCAGGTTTTGTTTGTACCGTGGTTAAATAGATTCCAAGCAGTGGAGGACCCAGGACTGAGCCCTGTTGAACACTGCTGATTACAGATCAGCTATTGGAGGTGGAGTCCCCTATTTTGTGTATGTGTTCCATCAGTGAGCCACTTAGTGACCCCTATATTGGGTGGTTTTGTCAATGATGCCTGAGTGGGAGATACAGTCACATAGCTTGGCTAAGTCCAGAGGGTTGTATGCCCATATGTCCCCTCATTCACGTCCTTGATGACTGCCTCAGACATTTCCACCAGGTTTAACAGCCACGATCTTCCTTTCAAAAATCCAAACTGTGTATGGTCAGCTGTTTGCAGATTACATATATTTTTGCTGATCAGCTCCATGATGATCTGCCCCATGGGTTGACAGATATGGCTACTCAGGCAAATAAGTCTGTAGTTGTGTTATTTGGTGGATGCATCACCTCTGTGCAAGGGGATAACAGTTGCCATTGTCCATTCAGCTAGGATGCAGCCAGTGGTTACATTATGATTGCAAGGAGTTCCCAATGGTGTTACTAATCCTTGGTGGATCCCATGTAGGATGCAGCCTGTGATGTTAGCATGTCCAGTAGATGCTGTGTTTCCTCCATAGAGAGGCCAGTTACAACTTACTCTGTAGATACAGATGGTATGGGACAGGTTGCAGGTATATCACGTGGCACATGTGGTGTGGACAGGAGAGTAATGTTGACAAAGAACCTGTGGGACAACAGGTTAGCTATGAGTACAGACACATTATATGTGTTATCATTAAGTACAAGTTCACCAACAATCTGTGCCTTTCCTCTGAGGTTACACATGTAGCTACAATATGCATTGTGGTTGCCCTTTGTGGGGGAAGGTAATTTTGTGTTACATCAAATAAATTCCCCCTGAACGAAAGGCAATTGCACGGCTCCAGTAATATAAAATCCAAAAGCCAAAAGATGAGCCAGCAAACTGTGAGACTGAAATAATATTTATTCAATGAAAAAACAAACTGGTTTTGACTGATATACACCACAGCCTTCCTCAGTGTAACTAAAATTCATTGAAAATTATCCTTTTATAGATGTATTTTGATTAAGTCAAACCTGTGATTGGGTAATCATAATTGTTCACAGGATGCCATCCATGTGGTCATTGCACTCATTGAAAAAAAGTTTTGAAGTCTAAACAATTTACAAGCAAGAACTGTGGCACAGTCTGTGACATTAACGTTTTTGCAAATTGCAGCAGCGAATGGCTGATTTATTTAGCTACATGTAGCTGTGGTGCCTTTTATATAGGCCAAACATCACGGCCACTTAGACTGAGAATTTCTGAACACACTAGTGACTTGAGGAATAAAAAAACAAGTAGTGCTTTATTTAAACATTTCACAAAACATTTATCTGCCAAGTTCAGTTTCATGGTCGTAGACATTATAAAAGGGAATAAATCCATCAAAGCAGGATGGCATTCCATTCTTGATACAAAAGAAAATAAGTGGATTGTTAAACTGGGTGGTTCATTCCCACCTGGATTAAATGAACAATTTTGATTACCCAGTCACAGGTTTGACTTAATCAAAATACATCTATAAAAGGATAATTTTCAATGAATTTTAGTTACACTGTAAAGGCAGAGCCAGATTGAGGGTACCTATTCTCCTGCAAATAAAGGCATGTGTTTAAGGTAAGTATGCTAGCCAACAGTAGCAATACCACAATCAAAGGCAAAATAAATGGTTGGTGCATCCTAGAGAAAGGTAAGGGGGTGGATTAACCATTATGTCACACAGCTGGACAGGTACCGAGTCATAGGTTCATAGGTTCATAGGTTCATACTAGGCTATCTGCCCTAGGGCATTTATAAGCCTAGCCAGAGTGTGTTTGGCTTTCGCCACCCATTTTAAATTAATTTTGCTATGCCCTTTTTCGAGGTTAGTATACTGTGCCTCTGTCTAACAGTGACACAGAAGTGATACCTGGGGTAAACCTATGATCTCCCATCCACTCATCAAGATTCCTCTTGAAAAGAGTCAATGAGGGACTCTGCCTAACCTGGACTGGGATTTTATTCCAGAGGGAAGGGAGCCTCTGGGTTATGAATCTGTCCCTCCAGCATGTCCTATTTATTTCAGTGCTGAGGTTCAAGTCTCTCAAGCGCGTAGCTCGATGGGGTTTGGATTTTCTGAGGTGCAGCATGTCCATTAATTCCGGGTTGGACATGGCTTTATACGTCAGGCACAGATCGCCTCTGAGCAGGCGGTATGCCACTGGGTAGAGCTGGAGTTTCTTTAACCGGGCAGCATATGGCATCTGTTTGAGCCCTTTGATCCTCTTTGGTGAGGTACTTTTGGGGTCTTTCCAGTTGCTGCAGGTGTCTGGTAAGGTACATCCCAAAAGGGGCATTGTACTCAATTATGGGCCTGATGAGGGATGAGTAAAGAGGCACGATGACCTCCCCTGATCTAGATGTGAATCCCTTCATGATTAGGTGGGCTGTATAAAATGTTTTTCTAACCACATTGGCCACGTGGTTGTCAAATGAGAGATTGCTATCAATTTGGGTCCCCAGGTCCCTAATTACTTCTTCTGTACTTAATGGATTACCACCTATGTGGAAATTTGTGGGCACTTTGTTTTTGCCAAAAGGGATGACTATACACTTTTTGGCATTTAGCTTGAGGCCATGGCTCTGGCACCAGTTGTCTGTTTCTATGAGGCCCTTTTGGAGGATGCTTGTGTCAGCTGGAGAGTCGATTATGGCACCCAGTTTGCAGTCATCTGCGAACTTGGTCAGCCACACGAGTATTGATACTCCCCCTCCTTTTGTGGTTCGGTCCAAGTTTTGGGGCCGAAAAGCATGGTATGAGGTATAACCTGGTAGTGCTGGTGTGCTTTCAGGAGCCTTGAACCAGGTTTCTGTTACTGCACAGATATCGATGTTCTCCATGCTAAGGAGAGTTTCGAGTGTGTGCATCTTGAGGTTTAGACTTCTGGCATTGAGTAACATTACTCTTGGTTTCTTATCCCTTGTGATACCTATGGAGGTGGGTTTGTCTTTTGAGCCTTGCCTAAAAAAGGCACTATGGGGGTAGCAAGAGCCTTTGCCAATATCCAAAAGCCCAGGGGTGACAGGTGCAAGCCGTCCCTAGCGAAGCATTGTGGCTTGTCGAGCATGTCATCCCAGGCTGACAGGCATTGGATCCCCTTTGAATGACACCAATACTTGAGCCAATTGTTGAAATTGATCATCTTGTCTTCATATTGTGGCATCATTCTTGGTGAGGGTAAGATGCTACTCAAGGTCAGGGTATTACCGGCCTGGGTTACATGCTCAGAGAGCTCCTCTATGTCTCTTTTCATGTATTCCAGGGAGGTACGTCTCAGGTCATTCACACTAGCATGGACAATGACTGAGTCATATTTGTACTTGCCTTGGAGTGACCTGAGTGCTTGTGTTATGTGGCGGATCATAGCGCCCAACAGGCAGCTCACCGTGACCTTCTCCTTGTGTGCCTAACGATAGAGTCACCTATTACAAGTGTATCAGGTGTGTTGTTTAGCCTTAAGGGCTGTGACTGTTCGGCATACTGGCTTTGTGAGCTATGTGTTGCACGTGTTTTGTTTTGGGGTAGCGGTTGCTTGGGTGTCTGCTTTGGAGGTCTGCTGCTTAGGCAGATTTTTATTTAGAGCCTCTGAGTATGTTTTTGTGTGTTTATGTGTTTGGTTTGCTGTCATGGTAGGTCTATGTGAGACTGGAATTGTAGTGAGTGTGGTTTCCTTCTCCTCCTGACTGGTTACACCAGTACTGAGTTGAGAGAGCTTAGCCTCCAGTTTGGCTATATGGTTGCATCTCTCATGTGTGTTGGAATTTGTTGGGAGGAGGAGAGGGTTGTCTGTGTACATGAGGCAGTTGTAACATTGCCTCAAGATTCCCAGATTCACCAGCTGGACCGGAGAGGAGATTGACAACTGACCTTTGGACATGCCAGATTAGTATTGGGAATTCCTTTATAATTGAAATAAAGGGCCAATGGGGAACAAGGTACTCAAGGGGAGTTTGTGAGGGTGTAGTGCTTTTAATTTTTTAGTGCTGACTTATTTAATTGCTTTAGTGAGCAAGTGCCAGGTAACTTAAGTGGAAAGTGTTACAGGTAACTTAAATGCAAAAACGACACACAGTAACTTTCTTTCAAGTGAAACAAGGAAATAAGTATAGTAAGCAATGCAGATATCACTAGGGATCCACAGAAGCGCTGTGGGCTACAGTGTCATATTACTGTTCCACAATTTCAGTACACACTCCAAAATCCTGTGGGAATTCAGGCTAATGCATGACCTATCATTTTCTGCATTTTCTAGTGTTGCAATAGGAGTAGTTAAGACTGGTCCTAACTGTAGGCCTTTCTGTTCTACTACTTAGATGCAGACATTCCATCTGTACTGCTTTGGGTGGATATATAGGTGATAAGACAAACATGCACATAACAATATATAATACTGATGTCCACATACATGTATTTTCATTGGTAGAGGCAGCTGTAGTTGAACCCAGGACCATGTGTACAAAAAGTAATATTTATAATGCATTTTACAGACTGAGCTACAGTGTTACTAAGATAGCAAGTGTATTTTTACATGTTGTGGATATCATTCCACAGTTATCTGCTGTCACACACTCTACTTCTGTGTATACCTCTCATCTGTATAGATTATACAGAATGTCCAGATTTTGCCCTTATATTTTATGCCTGTTTTTCATTGCATTGTAGTTTTCTGGTGAATTAGTGTTAAATATTAAAGAGTGAAGCCAGAAAATAATGACAGACATTCGAATTTCAGACTTCCATGTACTTCAGAACATTCATGCTAAAACAATACTTGTTAGTCTGTCATCCTTTGTAAGAGCACTGTTGAAAAAATGTTCCTATTTTTGGGCCTTTGTTCCAGTTTTATTTATGGATTTGTCCAGATTGTATGGCTTTAAAATGCTGTATTTCTCTATTAGAGTCCCGGTTAAAATCCTATTGTTACTTTAATGTTTTAGCAAGTGTATTGTTAAATGTTGTACATATACTTGCATGGTACATACCTTACTCATATTCATTGTTGTGTGTATGGCTTTAGAGTGATGTATTTCTCTAGCAGAGTACTAATTACACTAATATTTTTCTATATTTTTTTCAGCTGGTTTGCACTGTGTGGCACAATGCACAGCATTCCTTATACATGCTTAATGACAATATCTTGAGCATTACTATGTTCTCATTTAAACACCTGTGCTGATTAGCAGCTGTTTTGTTTAGCAGGTTCAGCCACTGTCATGCAGGTACAATGGTCCTGAGTTCAAAGGGTACAGGTGTACATTTAGAATGTGATTAATATTTTTACAAAAGCGTATATCAATGTAGAGCTATTTAGCATAGCTAAGTGATGTGGTGCTCCACTCTGTGTCATGCAAAAAATCTTTAAAGAAAATAAAAATGGGGAGATGGGACAGTGATGAAAAGGGGTGCACGCAGGGGGGAAAACATAGTGAAAGACAGGAAGGGATGTGCAGGACGGGTATAGGGAAGAACCATAGCTATCCATTTGTTCATCAGCAGCAATGGTGCACTGTGACAGAATTTTTAGCTGAATTTGGACTGTCACCCCTAGAGAGGGATAATGATATCCTAACTGCATTGTCAAGCCAATTGAACCAGATTAAGTGTGTACAGTGGACACGTGCAAAATGGAAAGCTATGTATGGGGCAATTTTTTTCTTGTGGGACAGATACCCATTGTTTTTAAGGTGAGAGTGGAATGTTGGGGAACAGACATAGGTATGTATGAGGGAGGTACGTTGGGAAGGTGATGAACCATTTGCAGACAGACAAGACAGCAGACAGGGTTGGTGTGTGACACAAGAGAGGGGTGAACACCTTGGACGGGGAGGGTGTTATGGAATCGCAGTCCCAGGAACATTAACACAGTAGCACTGCAACTCAAGTCCTCACCCATGAGACTGTCAGCACTGACCCTGGGGTGACAGTGGTGGAGACTGGAGTGCAGGGTGAGGCTGCCCCACCAGGACGGTGAGCATGTCCTCCATCCAGAACAGGTACACAATGAAAGTTTGTACAACCACCCTGTGCACCATACCTGGCAGTTCACCCCTCCACCTCTGCTCCCAGAGGGGGGCCCAGCCACAGCCTGTGGGGTGTGACTACCCGACACCACAGGTAGTGCAGGGGCAGCAGACAGGGCACCACCAGGCTGTGACCCAGATGTTCTGGGCCCCAGTGCCATGGCCAGTGGAGGCAAGGTTGGTGGATCATGTGGAACTGGTCTACCTTGTCGTGCTGTAGTAAATTTGATGTAAACATAAGGTAATATAAGTAATAACCAAACCAATGCTAGTATTAACATAATGCAAGATAATCTTGGTTAAGCCAAATACATATTAAGGAATATTATGAGGAACACCACAATAAATAACATAACGGTAAGTATGTTAACAGCAAGCCCGTATGACATAACCCAAAAGGGCAATGTAACATTTAGTTTAAAAGAACATATTAATATCAAACCATAATAACAAATAACAGTAACAAATGAACACATTTCATAATAATAATAATAAATTAGAGAAGATAAGGTGTGGGGTAAGAGAGAGAAACATGTCATCAGTGACCTCGCAGTTGATATTACTACACAGACTACTAATAATACTTCTATGAGTGTGCAGTGTCACTTGCATGTATAGTGACTCCAATTGTTGTATAGATGATGATACATGTACATAGCTATCAACCTGTTAGCATGGGACAGTATGGGCCAAGCACTAACAAATGCAGGTACACAACTACAGGGAACTGTTTTAAATAATGTGCTCATACATTACTACCAAGGTGTTCCGTAAACAGATTTGCCAATACATGGCATTCCTAGTAATGACATGTATCTGTTAATCAATGACCAGACAAATGGGGCATTAGTCATTACATTCCAAAAAATCATGACAGTTAAGAGGTATGCTCGTGTATACTAACTGAAGTAGACAGCCATGATCTTTTAGTTAGCTGCCATGGGATTAGACTCCACAAGCTGTGACTCAAGGAAACATGCATTAAATGTAATGGATGATGGCTGTCAGATTATGAAAGACATGGCAGTGCATACAGGAATACATCACACTTATTGGAAGAGAGTATTTATCAAGGCATAATCCTGCTTTACACTTTATTGAATCTGCTCCTGAAAATCGGGCACTTATACACATGGATAGCTGCCCAGAACTTGACATACCTTACCCATATACCTTGTTCATGGAGTGGGAGGAATAAATATCATTATTTGACTAGAAATGGCCATAACAGAGGCTTGAAGCTTACTCTGGATATTGCATTACATTTATCAGTTTTTTCAGCAGTCTTTATTCATTTCCATTTTACACTTCACTGGTGTGAGACTGGAAAACACATGCAGTGATTACAGGCATACTGCACAGTTATTTGAACAGATTACTTCTCAATGCACAATCCTGCATTAAAGTTTTATTGGTAATGTACCTTAAAATCTGTCATTTATACACATGCATATCTGGCCATAACATCAGCTACCTTACCCATACACCTTGTTCTTCGAGTGGGTGGAATGTACACCATTATATGGCACAAACTGGCCAGAACACAGACTTGCAACTTACTGTAGGCATTGCACTACATTTATCAGACAGCTTTTTCAGCAGTTTTTATTCATTTTCTTTGTACAGTTGATTGGTGTTAGATTAGAACACACATGCAATGACTACAAGACTAGTGAGCACTTCTTTGTTTGAAGCAGTACATATCACAGCAGCATCACCCTTTATAATCTATTTATTACTATTGCTTGAAGTCTGGCATGTACAGCACAGATAGCTGTGTCTGACATGTAAGTACTAACCCATTTACCTTCGCCATTACTTGTATAGAATCTATAGCATATTTCACACAATGAGTACAGCGGAACAGTGACTGTTAATCTCGGTAGACCACAACCTCAACTGATGTTTGTAAGCTATACTACACAATAATGTATGGTTACTTGACAACTTGGTTTACCATTTCAGGTAGGCACTGATGCATTACTAAACATATTACAGTTCCCAAGTCTGTTATATCTGACTATTAGGACTGCAAACTCTCTAAATATTTTTTAATCTTGATAGTATATTATAAATGTTTTAGTTGATACCAGATCTAAGAGGGAGTGGTGGGACATGTTGAGGCTGGGCTTAGCAGGTAGAAATTTGAACTAGAAGTTGAATTGTATCAGAAGGGCATTCAGACCACTGGAAATGGGACTGAACAGGCTGAGATTGAAATCGCCAGGTATGATGAGATTTTTGATCTCATTAGTGGAGGAAATTATTTCTTTTACTAGTTAATTTAGTTTGAGGAGTGAGGATAGAGGTGGTAGATATGCCACAGTGAGACACCGTATGGTATTCTTGGGGGAAGGAATGGCTAGAAATAGCCAGTTTGCCAAAAGTGGAATACCTGCAGCATCATAAAGGTAATATACACATATACGCTGTCTGTAACAGCATTCCACTTTCAAACCAAGTTGAAGTAAGCATTATCATGGACCCTGCAGGGGATGTGGGGTTAATTTCAGCTGTTTACATTTATGCTACAGTAGATAGTTTGACTTTGACATTTTCATCTTTATGCATTCTGGCATTTCAACATTTTTCATTCCATATTATGGCTTTCAGTTATCTGTTTTCAGCAAATTGACAGACATGTAGACATAAACACACATTCTCTGTTGAAATCTTGTCTGTTGCCACTTTTGTCTGGAGTATTGTCAGTGTAACATTTCTAGTAATAGAACATTTTGAATTCTTTCATTTCTCATTTACTAGGGGACATCTGAAAATAGCAAAACCCATGTGAAGTGTTAAACTACCTTTTATATAAGTAAAGAAAGTAAAATTAAGGACAAGAGTTTGGTCATTTATGAAACTCTAGTCATGGTGTGAGTAGCACTGCAGTACAATGAGTAGCATTGCTGTCTCAAAGCAGAAGGTCCTTTGGTTTGGCTCTTAGCTGGGGTACTTTCTACATGTCCTGCCTGTGTGTGAGTTTTGTACTGGGACTCTGATAGGTGGATCGGTGACTCTAAATGTTCTATAGATAGCAGTATGACTGATTTAGAAGAAATAATGCACTTGTCTTCTCATTTTGTAAACTCTTTGGATAGGGTTACTATAGGAGATGGATGCAACCAGCATTGGATGGAATCAGGGTATAATCAAAATATACCTTGGAACCATCAAATTATGATGATTACTCATCCTTATGAAAAAAAAACTATACTGCAAACCTTTAATTTGTTTTAAGACAGATGAGACTGCAGTTCAGAATAGTATATCTATAAATATGTAATGACTCAGTTCTGAGTAGTATAGCTATAAATGTTCTAATTATTATACAATGAATTTCCTAGGTCCTATTACAACCTTAGGCAACATTTTTAAATATACCACATTCTTGATATGTTTATAGATAGATGGATGGTAATTCACTCTTTCTTCCTTCCTTTCTATACCATGTGACTGTAATCACTTTCTTGCTTTGTATAGTTTCACCTTTTTGGAAACTCATCTCTTTCTCATGTATTTCACTGCAATATATACATACATTTCATCATTTCTTTCAAGGATTTATTTCTTTATATTAATGTTAATTTATTTATTTAACTATCTATTTACTTATTTTTATTTTGACATTTGTTAACCGGGATAGGTCCGACTAGACAAGAGCCCTTTTTCAGAGGATGCACTGGGAGAAAATCTCCAGCAAAATAGAAAATAATAATAATACAGTAAAAGAATAATAATAAATAAGAATAAAAATAAAAATAAAAATATACAAATAATGACAATGATGTTTTTTTTTTAATTTACATTAATAATAGCAACAGGCAGATTAAACACAGTGAAGTTAAACATGGTCTGAGTTTGAATGTAAGATTTAGTAGCAAAGTAGAAAGATGGGGAAAGATGTCAGGGATAATTGAGATGTTAGTATGTTACAGCAGCAGAAATGTATCTAGGGAGAGTAGAGCTATTTGCAGAGTTATTGTACAAGTAGATGGTACTAGTTGAGGAGAAGGAAAGCAGGATGTAAGTGATGGATAAGGAGAAAAAAGGATGGGAGTAAAAGAAAGAGTGGAGGGATATAGAAGAGGGAGGAGTGACTAGCTGGGGGTGGGAGGGAGGATAGTGGAAGATTAGGAATGTGTATGGGGAGGAGTGTACCACAGAAGACAGTGGGAAAAGTAGGTAGAGAGAGGGGTAGAAGGGGATTAGGGACTGAAAAGTAGAGGGGGGTAGAGAAGTGAGGTAGGTGGATGAGATGTTAGTGGGTAGTATGACAGAGGCAGAGACAGGAGTTAAGGAGTTTTTCTCTTAAGGCTTTCTGAAGCTGAGAGTGTTTTGGATGTATTGGATGGTTAGAGGAATTTTGTTCCAGGCTAGATCAACAGAATAGCTGTAAAGGGAATGACCTAGGGAATTTTTAGGCTTGTAGATTTCTAAAGGAAGTTGATCATAGCTACAGAGTGAGCAATAGGGCATGCAGAAAGTGAGGAGCGGAGCACTGGCAGGACAGGCAGTAGGTTTATTTATTATGACGTGATAGAGGAGAAGTTGTGAGAGGAGAAGCTGGTGAGGTAGGTCAAGTCAGTTGAAGATTTTTAGGACTATACAGTGGTGTGAGTTATAAGGTTGGTTAACAGCGACTCTAGGAATTTTACTGTAACAGAGCTGTAACTTTGTTTTAAGGGTGGATTGTAGATTGGTTAGGAAAGGAGAGGCAAACGGTAGGGTGGGGAGAAGATAGACATTAGAAAGGGTAAGTTTAGTGTCACTAGTGAGGAATTCTTTTAGTCCTGTAACACATCCCCAGGTCTGGTGATTTTTTTTGATGCTGTATTGGACATGTATGTCAAATTTAAGTTGATCATCAGTGATAACACCCAACTGTTTACTGTGTGTCATTATTTCTTTTGGGGTGTTGTTAAGAGAAGTAATGGCAAAAGATTATATTTGGTGAGATAAAGACTTTGGAAGGAATAGAAGCATTTTTTTTTTTTTGGGGGGGGGGCTGAGGATAAGTTGTTTTTTGTTTGAGATGAAGATTTTTTGGGAATGAGTTTATAGGTGTTGGAATTTATCAGAAGAGGAGATGATGTTGGAGTCATCCCTGTATTGAATAAGGGAAGGGTGAGAGCAGGATGTATGAAGACAGTTTGTGAACATGCTGAAAAGTATAGGCCCAAGAATGGAGCCTTGAGGTTCACCAGTTTTAACAGGGAGAAGGTTGGAGAAGGGGGGAAAGCCACTTAACAGACTGTTTGCGGTTAGAAAGATAGCTAGAGAACCATTTTAGAGTACAGATGGAGTGGCCAAGAGCAAATATTTTTTAAAGAAGTAAGGGGTGAGAGATGGCGTCAAAGGCTTTAAAGTGATCCAGAAAAAGGGCAGATATGAGGTTTATTGTTTTCTCTGACTTTAGTGATAGTGTATGCAGGAAAGTAGAACGGCAGTTGTGCGGTGGTTAGGCTGCAAGCCATGTTGAGTTGGTGTGAGTAGATTTCCATTGAGGAGGTGTTCTAGAAGTTGTTTGTGAATGCATTTTCCAAGAATTTTTCAGAGAGGAGACAGAATATCAATGGGCCTAAAGTTAGTGAGTTCTATATTCCAATTAATGTTTATTTGAAATATTTAAGATTATTTTCTCATTTTTCAAGTTATTATCATTATTATTGTCACATTATTGTATGGTATATGATTACTGTGGATTCTGGCCTCAGTCATGCCTGAAAGGACATTGAATCCAGTGTACTTTCTTGGTTGGAAATAAAGAAAAAAGAAAGGCATCTAGAGAAAAAGAAAGAAAGAAAAATAAATGAAAATTACAATAGAGTGTCAATCTGTATGTTACCAGATGGGTAGCAAACTGGCTCACTGATAGAACCCACCTAGTCAAAATAGTGAAAATCACCACAATCAGTAATCCCATAATGATCGGTGTACTCCAGGGATCAGTCATGGGCTCCTGTTGTTTGGGATATACTTTTCAGAGGTGCAGGCCAAAACCAGTGAGCTATGGCTGACCAAGTTTGCAGATGACTGCAAACTGGGCTCTGTCATCAGTTCTCCTAGTAATGTGAACATCCTCCAAGAGGGTTTCACCTAAACAAATGACTTGTGCCAGAAACATGGCTTCAAACAGAATGACGGAAAATGCATCATCATCATCATCCCCTTTGGGGGAGTGATATCTCCACAAATTATCACATAAATAACAAGGTTCTAAGCATGCAATCAGTCGTGAGTGACTTGGGCACCCATGTTGATAGCAAACTGACTTTTGACCACCGTATTGCCTCCATTGTATGGAAAGTTTTCTACATGGCCGATCACATTAGTAAGGGTATCTCATTCAGGACAAGGAGGTCATAACATCCCTGTAGTCTTCCCTTACAAGACCCATTATTGAGTGTAATGCCCCTTTTGGCATATACCTCACAAAGCACATGTAACAGCTGAAGAGACCACAGATGTTCCTCATCAGGTGAATCCAGGGACTCAAACATCTTCCCTGCACAGATAGATTAAAAGCCCTGTCCCACTACTCAGTCTCATACAGACTCCTCAGAGGTGACCTCTGTCAAGCATACAAAGCAATCTCAAACCCTACCCTGATGGGAATGCTGCACATCCTCAAGTTACGCTCTACTCAAGTAACCTGCACGCTTGACCTCAACCTGGTCTGTGACATCAATAGGACTTGTTGGTGGGACAGATTCTGTGGAATAGAATCCCTCTCAACATCAAGAAGAGTCCCTCATTAACCCTTTTTAAGTGCAACATGGATAACTGGATGGGGAGCAGAAAATACACCCCTGGGATTCCTCCTGTGTTCCTGCTGGACAGGGGCATGGGGTGCTGACTTGTTAGAACATGGGCTAAATTCTTGGCTAGGCTTGTAAAGGTGTCAGGGCCAATAGCTCAGTAGCGTCCTATGATTCTATAATCCTATGACATGTTTAAAACAATGTTGAGCTAAATGTGGATAAACACTATTAAGTGAAACTCATACTTTACTAAATTCTGCCTGAGGACCTACTTTAGCATTCTACACTGCCACAGTGGGTGACTTTTTTTCATTCAGCTGCTGTAGTAAGAAGAATTTATGCAGTTTCTGATATTATGCTGGAACCACTGCTTCACCTTATTATCAGCAAATGCAGCATTATCCTTTGTATATGTCTTTAACTAAAGTTTTTGTCATGTTTTTACAGGACAAATTATGAAAAGAATGAGAATGATTGTTTGCTATTGATAGCTATGGTGGGCTGCAAATGTACTTTGATCTGGTTTGGCTTATTGAGTGAAAATGGCAACTTGGAGCATTGTGATGAAAGATAAAAAGGTTGAGATGCTACTATAATCCAGTGTTTACTGTAATAGTAAATAACAATGTGATATAATACTGCAATCCAGTACTAATTGTAATAGTAAACAACTGGTGGTCCTGCAAAACAGTAAAACAGTTGCCTCAGTATAAAGTCACTTTTTGCTTGTTAATGCTGGGCTTCAACTTCATGCTTTCTTACTGTTTTCTAAAATGATGACACACTGCATACACACACACATGCACACACACACACGCACACACACACACACACACACACACACACACACACACACACACACACACACACACACACACACACACACACACACACACACACACACACACACGCACACACGAACACATGCACACATACTCACACACACACGCACACACGCACGCATGCACACACACACACACACACACACACACACACACACACACACACACACACACACACACTCACACAGAAATGTGTCCAACAATCACAGTCAATTTGACTGTGATCACCTCAGATGTTTTACTCTGAGCAAACAAATGAAATAATACATAAATAAAATGCAAAAGTAAATTAATTTAGTTTATTGTGGCCAAACGCCTACAGTGCAAAACAATATTAAATTTCATATTATCATATGAAATAAACTATAGAAAACTTGAAAAAGGGAAAGGACATATTATTATGCAATACATTATTATGCTGACAAAATATAAAAGTCTGCACTTTTTAAACAGTTATTTTCTGGTATCAAAGTTGCTTTTATTATTGCCATTCCATATCATTTTAGAAATCAGTCTGAAACTTCATATGTCTTTCTCTTACTAATACATTCATTTCTTCAGGTCTCACATAATTCAATAACTACCAAATTGCAAAAATCTACTGATAGTAATGTAATAATAGCTTATATCTTAAACGTCATATAAGTATCACTTTGTTTGCACTTTTCCTTGAGTGTCTGTTCAAGTTAGTGAACCAGTGCAGGTGTGTGATTCTCATTTTTCAGTAAAGAAGTACTGAAGGTGATAACATATTTATTACATTTGTGTAAGGCAAGTTTTGATGGAGCAGCACCCGATGTTAGAACCTTATACTGATTTGATACAGACTGGCAGGTGGTTTTATTACAAAAAAAATGATAGTTAGTTTCTGAACTGTTACTGGGTTACTTGATTAAAGAAATTCATAATCACTGTGGATTCCACTACATTTTACATTTTGAAAAAAAAGTATACTAATGGACGTTATGAAGAATTAAAAAAACACCTTAGGCAGGAAATGCATAAAATACAGCATGCAAATTCTCAAAGCAGCTAGCGAACTACTGAGAAGCATAATATGGATGTCTCATGAAATTGTCATCTTGGTAGCTTAAAATGTCTTTTAACACACACACACACATGCACACACATGCACACACACACGCGCACACGCGCACACACACACACACACACACACACACACACACACACACACACACACACACACACGAACACATGCACACATACTCACACACACACACACACACACACACACACACACACACACACACACACACACACACACACACACACACACACACACAGGTAAGAGGTAACTGCCCCTTGGGTCAAGTGGCCAACAGTGTCTAATTATTTTACATTACCAAAAGAAAACTGAATTTCAGAAAACGCTCAGCCTTCAGTTAAGATCTGTTTTTCTACCTCAGAGAGTTAATATTCCATGAATATTTTATTTTTTTTCTATAATGACAATATGAACCAGGGAGGTTTGGGTTAAAGTATAAAGTTTTCATCATATACTGATTTTAAAATGGTTACAAGAATCTTAAATTATTTCGAATCTCATCTTATATTGCCAAGCCACAGTCACTTACTTGCAAATTTTTCTTTTGTTCCACATATCTTTCAACAGCACACGGACAGTAGCATTTGTCAATAGTTATGCTGTTTGTCTTTCTCTATATAACTTCTTGACTCTGACATGCTTTGCTAAGATCAAATCTAGTCTATGTAAGTTGTTCCTTTTTCTTGTATAGCAACAATTATTTGTGTTTTTAATAGAGTGGTACTGCCTTGAATCCTTGAATTCTTTATATGTGTTTTGGCTGATCAGTTTAGCAATGCCAGTGCAGAGTGACAACTGTGACATTAAAAAAATTGGAATTAATACTGTGCTCTTTTATGTTTTGTAACTATAAAAGCAATAAGAAAATTAAAACTCTTTTAAACTAGCTAAGTGACATAGTTATATTTTTCTTACCATGGAAGCAGTAATAATGTAGCCTGATTAATAACTTGTCATTGGAATGAGAGCTGATGCAGAAGTCCACAGTAAAAGCAAGCTCTCTTTTTTGTCAGGGAGATTAGTAAATCTTGGAAGAGTATTGTACCAAATTTTAAAGGCTGCTACAGCACCAGAAAGCTGTGCTGTAGCAGCCTTTAAAATGTTTTGTTTGATAATTTGCAGTGCCTTATGCTGGTACCTATGGATCAATGTGCACCAGAGAATTACTCATGTTGATCTTGCAGTAGTAGGACATGGATAAAAGCCCTGTCAGTGTTCCCAGATAACATATGATATCCATGTGACATATCTATCTATTTATTTATTTATTGCCTTTTGTTTAACAGGATGGTCCAACTAGGAACTCAGAGCTATTTTTAGTGGATGCCCAGAGAAAAAGGCTCCACAAGAATTAAAAACATTACAAAGAATTTACAGATAAAAAAATAGTTTCTTAACAGTAGAAATAGGGTTTTAGAATCATCTTGGGTAATATAATTGTGATGTCCCACCACTGCCCAGTAATCAAGGAGCCTCAGTCCTCACTACTGGCAACAATGGGGGACATACACACTGGGAGGATGACAAGTACACACACAGTAAAGTGCAATTTCCCTTAAGAGCACACAGAGACCACAATCAGTCTGGGGCTGGCTTCTCCCTTTTTCTCCAGATCCCCAATAAGACTCCCCACTGGCACAGCTATAGAGTTGAGATCTCAGCTGAGTGGCCAAGCCAAGACCTCCAGCTCCCTCTCACTCCAACCAGTGCCTTCTGTCCCTGCACAAGTAACTGACACACACACTCTTTGAGATTTTATTTGTACACAAACATACACACACACACCTGGGAAAGGCGGGCACAGGTTTACTAGCTATGTCCCCTTTTGCTTTCCCTCTCTCATAGAGTTCTTAAATTAATATCAAATATTACTTCTGGGTTAGCTTGCAGGATGACATCACTTCTTGACATCTGACTTTAGTTCCCAAGCTAACTCTCACTGCTAGAAACTGCCGGCCTTTAGCATCTACGTTTACAAAATACATAACCCTTTCATCTTTGCAGCTGATGGAAGACATAAAACAATAAAACACAACACAATGCAAAACGTTCCCTAGTTTTAGACATCCTGTTTCCTTGCTGCAATGAAACCATCTTTTTTGGCACAGTTATAAAATAATTTAATTTGAACTATTTTTCTGAAGTTTTGTAAGTTAAACTTCTATGTGCCAGTTTCCACTGTGAAAATATATACATTCACACAGTTACAATAGTTTATATTACATTTCTGTTTTCTTCCAGTAGGGTACACTGTGGACACATCTCTAAGCTGAGCACTCTATAACATATCTCTTCAGCACACGTTTGTACAAACCATCTTATATGACATACAGTTCTAATACATTTGCAACACAAGCATGTGAATCATGTTGATATTCACAAATGACATATAATTATTTACAAAATTCCAGCTAGCTATGCTGGCAGTATCTCCTTTTGTCACAATAATCAAGACAGAGATTAACATAATTTTATTTCTGTAGGAGTGTTACACAATAATAAACAAACTGCATTTACATATACAGCAATATACAAATTTCATTTACATAGGAGTGATGAAAAGCAGTACACAGATATTACTGTAGAAAGGATTTATTTATATTTACAGGATAAGGAAGAAGAGCTGGAGAGCTAGGGGTTGATGATAGTTTAGAGATCTGAGAGAGGGAGCAAAAGATAGAAAGTCAGGGTGTGAACAAGAACAGAGTCAGGAGGAATGTAGGTGCTGTTTTAGGTTGTGCTTAAAATTGGCTATATAGCTGTCCTGTTTTACTGGGATAGACAGGGAGTTTCATTCTCTGGTGACATAGGATGAGTATATTCAGTGTCCAGCTATATTATGGGATTTGGAAGTTATAAGCAGGCTCTAATTACCTGAGCAAAGGCAATGTAATGGGGAGTAGTGCTTGAGAATGTTTTGTAGATAAGGGCATATGTGTATTATTTTGTGGGTGGTTTGAAGATGAGTGAATGTAAGGTGATTAGGTAATTCTAGCCAGTTGAGCTTCTTTAGTGTTAAGCAATGGGGTGTACAGTAGGATGCATTAGCTGCAAACTTGGCTGTTTTCTTAAAGAATTCCTCTCATTTATGTAGTAGGGTAGCCTGAATGTTAGTTAAAATGGGTGATACATAGAAAAGGGAGGGGAGAAGGTAGGATGATGCTAAGGATATTATTGATGAGTCTTTGAGGTAGGGGTTGGTTTGATGATTTTTTTTTGATGGACTGAGTGATATGCAGGTCAAATGTTAGGTTATTGTCTATTATTACTGCTAGTATTTTGGTATTTTGTACTATTTCTATGGTGGTGTTTGTTGAAGTAATATTAAAGGGTGTACAGGTTGAAAGAGATATGGGTGGGAAAAGCATTATTTTTGTTTTTGGCATTAGCTGATGAGACTTTAACCATGATTCTGTGGAAGGGAAGGAGTCCTGAGTCATTTTCAGAAAGAGTGGAAGGGTTGAAGTTGAGCAAATGAAGGTGGCATTGTCAGCATATTATGCTAAGGTGGCAGGTTTGCTGGCTTTGTGCAGATTGTATATGAACATATTGAAAAGTACTGGGCCTAGAACTGACCCTTATGGTACACTAACAGAAATATTTTTTTTGTTTCTAGCCAGTCCCCCTCAAACTATCCCAGTAAAAGAATCTCCTGCCTGAAAGGACGCTACCCTAAGAAACTATACCATTGTACAAGTCTCTGAAATCTGACCTGCAATTGGATAAGGTTAATACCTTATGATGTACTAAAAACAAATAACAAATCCTATGTACTGTTTACTGTTGACCTGGGTCTAAAGGCACATTTAGACTGTCCCCCACAGTAATTTGGCTCCCTCCATATTGTTTAAATTAGCTAGTTTACCCCTAGTATCTTATTTCCTACACCTACAATAATACCCTGAGCACAGTAATTTCACTCTGCTCTCCCTCACACAGCCCTGAAAATTATACCCTGCAGCTATAAAATTATCCCGCAAGTGTATACAATCCAGCTTAAAAATAGCCTAAAAATTGGTGCAAAAAAAACAAATTAAAATACAGCCAAAAGTTAGCTTAACATACAACCACACATACCAAAAGCCCATGGAAATACTTGGAGTCAGTATTAGCCCCGATCCGCTCACCTCCCTGCCCCCAATTCTCACCCACCCCCACTAGTGCTACATTTAAACTAAATTTAGCCACTCCCCTCATGCTAAGTACCAGTCAGTGCCTCATACATTACTGAACAGCCCTCCCCCTTAACCCATTTCCTTCTTTTCCATTCTTCCACACCCTGTTAGCACAGTCAGCCATCAAAATTGGCCCGCTCCCTAACAAAATGCAAACAAGTAAAAAAATACTAATTACCTTCATGCCTATACTATTTCTGTTTTACCATCTTACTGCCTACAAACAAACACTTGACCATGGTATTAACTACCCAAATGGTCAAACAGCCACCCATGACCTCACACATAACACCAAACACTTTACTATCCCCAGCACACTGAATAAACCACCCTCAATAAAATATCACCCCTGTAAAGCCACAAAACATAATCCTAAAGACAAAGACTATATAAAACGTATAAACAAACTCCTTAAGCTTAGAATATCCTGTCACTATAACCTTATAACACATAGGGACATTCATCTCAACCATGGCCCACCCACACCCAATAACCTCTGCTCCCCTACCACAACCTCAACAGTCAAGCTACCCATTTTTACACCCACTAGTTCCCTCCTAGCATTTCACCTAAATATTAGAAGTATTAAGAATAAGATTCCCAGCCTACATGCCCTCCTAGCAACCCACTCCCCAGACATTATATGTCTTATGGAGACCTGGCTAAAACTCAGTACTACTGACAATGAGATTCTACCTCCAGGATATAATATTCACTGGCTAGACCATGCTACAAGGAAAGGATGTGGAATAGTAGTCCTTTACAAAATACTCTAACTGTTAATATAGACACGATTCAACCACCCCAATTCAATAATGCAGAACTCCTCATAAGCAAACTACAGATTAACCAAAGCAAATGCTTGAACATCGTCTGTGCATACAGTCCACCAGGAAACAATGGTAGCTTTTTTAGTTTTGACCAGTCACCTGCTTTTAGTTCATTAAGGAATATAGCAGTGTCAAAGGTTTTCCTGTTTATAACTGTTGTATATTCGGTATGGTGAGGGTTTTCTGCCTTATGTTTTATGATATAGGTTAGAAAATGGTCACTAAGGTCATCAGGAGAGAGTGCCAGCTGTGTACAGTTGGGTTTGGTTATTAACTAGGATCCTATCAAGGATACTTTCCCTGTTGGTTGGTTTGTTTATCCTAGTGGGAGAGGTTATGGTCTGTTTAAACCCAGATAAGTTTATAGGGGTGAGGGGGGGGGGTTCGGAGCAGCAGGGGTGCCAGTAGGTGTTAAAGTCATCATGAACTATGGTTTCTTGGGGATAGGTAGTGGATAACCAGTATAGGATATCCTCTAGGGCTCCATAATAGGTCCACTACTCTTCTCTATTTTTGTCAACAGCCTTTAATAGGGCACAAAATTCTGTACCACCCTGAGGATACCCCCTCACTTATAAATATTATAAAGCCATATAGCAACCTGAGATCCCTACGGTCAGCTGATAAACTACTGGTCCATACCCACAAAGCTAATAACTCTGCTGGTGAATCCCTGTTTGCCAACTTTGTTGGCAAAACCTGGAATTTGTTGCCAAACTATATAACCCTGCAATCCTCCAAAAGTCTCGTCAAAAAAAAACCTCAAACAGTATCTCAAAGTGAACTGGTTTTGCCCATATACCAACCCTGATATAAACTGAAATCATAATCTGTAATTATCATAACATATAGCTATGCCACCAAGCTCTGTATCCAGTCTGATGTCTCTTACTTTTAATTGTGTCTGTCCATGAGAATTGTGAGTCCCTACTAGGGAACACTGCTAAACCATTGTACATAATCACTTTGTTTTTATATAGTCTAATGTTTTCTATCTTCTTGTGTAATCTGTGTAAGTTTGTCTATATGGAGCTTTTCTCCCCAAGCTTCTGCTGAAAATGGACATGTATCCAGTCGGACTATCCTGGTAAACAAATGTAAAATGAATAAATAAATAAATAAAATAAATGGGGAGGAAGGGTGATAGGTTCTGATGCCATTTTATGGCCTGTCATTTGTTGGAGAGATAGTTACAGAACCAAGTCAGAGCTGACTAGACTGTGATAGGGAAGGTAGTTTATTGGGTGGGATATTGTGTGAAATGCTTTTGACAGATCCAAGAAGAGAGCGAGGATATTAGGTTACCATTGTTTCTGTTATTTATGCTTTCTGAGAAACTAAGAAAACTGCTGGTGTGCTGTGGTATAGTCAAAAGCAATAATATATGGGGAAAAGCAGTTTGTTGTTTATGAGATGAGTTAGGAGTTGAGAGTGTTGCATCTTTCTAAGATTTTGGACAGAGGGTAGAGATTTGCAATGGAGCAGTAGTTGTAGAGGTCTGTGGCTGATCCACCTTTGTGAGGTGGTATAACATGTGTTTTTTCCATATAGTGAGTACATAGTTTTCTGTGCTGGAACTTTTTATGAATATTGAGATAGAATATGCCAGGACATTGGCAGCTAACTTAAGGTACTCAGGTAGGAGGTTGTCACCAACTGGTGCAGTGGTTTTCAGTTAGTGATGGTAATTTGTGATAGCTGAGGTAGGTATTTAGTGGAAAGAAAAGAGAGAATATTATGAGTAATGACATACAGAGAAATGGGAGGATGGATTAGATTTTCTAGTGGAGAATGGATAGATTAAATGAAGTGTGTGTTGAACTGGTTGGCTACGGGGTCTGTGTCATTGTTTGTGGTAGGGGACAGGGCTGTAGTTTGACTAGAGTATAGTAAGATTTTTATGGTTGTTCAGAGTTGCTTGGGATTGTGGTAATCTTTGCCTTAAGTGAGTGAAAGCATGCAATTTTGCCTAGTTTGACCTGTTGTTTACTTTGATTTCAACGTTGTCTAAACATTTGCCACTTTTGTTGTGTTCTGTCTTTATACCATGCCATCCAGGCTTTGTCTCTATTTAGCATGAGCTGTTTAGTTTATTTGTTGAAACATGGAGCAAGGTTGTTTTTGATTCTTTTTGGTCTTATGGGAGCTAACTCATTTACTATGTTAAGGAAAGTATTATTAAAATGGGTAACAGCATATTCTAGTGGTAGTTATTTTAGAGTATTCCAGTTGTACTGGGAGAGGTAGTTTATAAATGTGTCTTAGTTAAAAAAGGAGAGTAGATGTACTTGTTTTAATTCCATATTTTTTGGGATGTGATTAGTTTGTCTTGTAATAAATGTGGATAGATGGTCACTGATTTTGTTTGGGAGACAGCCAAAGGTGTTTATGTTTGAGGGTGAGGTGGTGAGGATCCAGTCTAGCAATGAGTGCCTGTTGCTGTGTTTGTTGATTCTAGTGGGTGAGGTGATTACTTGAGTGAAACTGAATAAGTTAAGAAAGGGTAGGGGAGTTGCGGTGTTTACAAGTACATAGCTTATATTCATATCTCCTAGTGTAATAGTTTATTTATTTACATTATTGGAAAACCATTGAAGAAGGGCTTTCTGGATGGGAATGCTGTTACCTGGGGGAATATATATGACAGCAATGCAAATAATGTTATGCTTGTAAAGGGGGTGAAACTGCCTTACTGTATAAGTCCAACTTAACTGTACATCAAATACCAAACTCCTACCCCTCCCCCAATAATTAGGACATACTTATCTCACAACTTCAACTTCACCCTAAAAAGGTCATCACCACAGTTGTGATCTATATTCCACCTGGAATACACCTGCTAGCCTTGAAGACTTCTTATCCTGGTGTTCTTCCACATACTCACAAGAAACCCTTATTCTGGGGGATTTCAATCTAGATTGGTTGACCTGCATATCAGAACCACCAAGTAATCTAGTAAATCTCCATGGCTACCAGCAGCTAGTTCAAATTCCAACAAGATGTGATAAAAAATCTAAAAGGGAATCCATCCTTGACTGGGTCCTAACTAACAACCCCACATTGCACCCCCACGCAGGCAATCTCCCAGACACCTTAAGTGACCACAACATAATATACCTTATAAGTAGTAGAACAAGCATATGCAAAACCACTAACTATATATCCACTAGAAACACAAAAAAACTCTCTCCTAAGGTCTTCAATACTTTACTCTGTAACTGTGATTGGACCCCCCTAAAAACCCTCCCACTTGACCAGGCTGTAGCATATTTCAACAAAACATTTCTACAACACGTAGACACTGTCACTCCATTCCGTAAAATCAAGGTTAGAACCTCTACAAACCCCTGGCTCAGTAAAGAAACCAAACAAATCCTCAAGTCTAGAGACACTGGCTGGCTTTACTATCAAAAAAACAAAGAAACACAAAGCCTAAGTACCAAGAACTGCGCAGCCATGTAAAAAAATGTATTAGGCTGGACAAAAATTCCTACTACATGAAATTACAAACTAAATACCAACACAACCCCCAAAAGTTTTGGAAAAATGTAAACCAACTACTAAAACCCACCCAAAAGGCTACCCCCAAACCAACCACCCCTGACACTAAAGTTCCCATCGAAACACAATTCAACTCCCACTTTGTGAACTCAGTTCTATCCTTAGTATCACAGGACAGTTCCTTCCTCACTATCCCCCCAACACAAATAACACTAATACAAGCTTTACCCTCAAAACAGTTTCCACCACTTCAATCAAAAGCATGCTCTCCAAACTAAAAACCTCATCAACAGCAGCCGACCTACTCCCCAGCTATTTCTTGAAACTCATAGCTAATGCTATTGCTATCCCAATCTCCACTCTCATAAACAGATCAATTGTTGAAAACTATGTGCCCAAACTCTGGAAAATATCCTATATTACACCCATACATAAAAGCAGGACCTCCACTGAACTTAATAACTACAGACCCATTGCTTTACTCTCCCCCCCTGGCCAAAATCCTAGAAAAATGCATCTGTACCCAGGTGCTAGAATATCTCCTAAAGAGCAACATCCTGTCACCTAATCAGCACGGTTTCAGACCTGGCCATAGTACCACTACAGCCTTCACAGACACAGTAAACCGTCTCAAAAACGAAGGCCTGCTGGTGTCAACTCTTTTTTTGGATATATCCAAAGCATTTGACACAGTCTTGCACCAAATTCTGCTAAACAAACTAAACCAATATCCTCTATCAAATTCCACTCTTACCTGGTTCCAAAGCTACTTAACTGACGGGTACCAAGCTGTGAACTGGGAATATTGTCTCTCTTCTCAGCTGCCCTTAACTATAGGAGTCCCACAGGGTTCTATCTTAGGACCACTACTATTTACAATCTTCACAAATGACCTCCATACCTCCACACAGCATGCATCTATCATTTAGTATGCAGATGACACTACCTTAATCTGTGCTGCAGAAAACATTCCCACCCTCCTGCAAACAACTCAGCTAGCATTCTCTGACATTGAAAACTACCTTACCAAAGGCCAACTTATCCTCAGTCCAAAGAAAATTCAGCTTATGATTATAACCAGTTCTAACAAAAACACTGATAACAGTCAGTTCACTATCTACTCCACAAATGCTACTCCAATCGCTCCAGTTGCACAGGCTAAGCTATTGGGAATAACTATAGACTCCCACCTAAAATTTGATAGCCATCTCAACAACTATTAAAAAAGCACATGCTAAACTGGGATCACTCTACCGTATCAAACCATTTCTTACCAACAACACAAGATCAGCCATTACTCACTCCCAACTTCTATCCACCCTACTCTATGCATCTCCCATTCTGACTAATCTCAACAAAACTGAACTAAGCAAAATAGAAACCTGCTATAACAGAATTGCCCACTTTGCTGCAAATTGCTCACATAGAACTCATCACTGTACTTCTTTGGGACAGCTCCACTGGCTTGAACTGCCCAACCTCCTAACCTACTATCAGCTCTGCCTCTGTCATTCAATCTATTACCTCCCCAATAAGTGTCCTGCTTTCAAAAACCTAGTACAACATCACTCAGCCAAAAGGCCTCTTAGATCATCAAGCAAACTACTACTAGAAGTCACCAACAGCTACAATAGCTTTGGAGATGCGCTATATAGTAGTTCAGAGGCTAAAAAATGGAACTCTGTCCCCACTAGCACTTAAAACACATCGTCCAAAAGGCCTCTTAGATCATCAAACAAACTACTACTAGAAGTCACTACAGCTACAATAGTTTTGGAGATGCACTATATAGTAGTTCAAAGGCTAAAAAATGGAACTCTGTCCCCACTAGCATTTAAAACACATTGTCCAAAGCCTCCTTTAAAGACCTCATCAGGCTACATCTCAAGCAAAGTTGGCAGTGCCATGATTGCTCCCCAGGCTAATGAAAGCGGATAAAGTACACATACTAAACCTAGAGTACTTGATAATAGTTTTCAATCTTACTCACAAACACTGGCTAATCTACAGTGTATGTACTGTACCTGTGTACTATGTATGTATTCTACCTATGTTCCAAATTTCTGCTGTACACTACAAATCTATTAATTACCTTTATTTTTAAATTAATATTTTTTTTTGTTCTCTCCACTGTAACTGTTGATGTGCTGCATACCAATGTAATAACATATTTTGTAATTTGTGTGTATACTGATCATGTCTAAATAATTAAATGTATCTGTAATTTTTCTATGTGGAGCTTTTCTCCCCGGGCCTCTGCTGAAAAAGGGCCTTTCTGGCTCAGTCAGACACCCCAGGTTAACACATGTAAAATAAAATAAATAAATAAATAAAATGTATTGTTAATGGTGGGAGCTGATGGGTTAGATGGGGTTTGGTTGGTTTGAAGGAATGGCCCAGGGATTGGGTAGCTGTCTCCACCGAGTGGGAGAGTGGACATGTGGTGACAGAAGTTATACCATTTTTTTATACATATATCTTAGGTCTGATACTAATATATTGGACTGGTATTTCTCTTTGAACAGACAAAAAAATTGTACTGAAGTACTGAGGTGAAAGAGACTATAGTGTACTATGACTATGCGAACAACAAAGCTTCAGGGAATGGAAAAGGGAAGAAGCAAACCAACGTAGAACCGCCTATGCATGAAAAGAGGGGGAGTCACAAAAAGCAGTAGCTGGAAAGAGCAATTAAGAAAATGCAGGCTGGCAGGAAGAGTAGGGTGGTGTAGCTCATTAATCAGAGGGATGGAGGGGCACAAATTCAGGTGCAGTGGAGGTTATTTTTTATTCTAGTTAAAACAGCCAAAATAAGACCAGTAAGTACTGGCCAAGCAGAAAAGAAAAATTAAACATGGTACAGTTTTGAACAGAACATGACCAGGGTAACAGGATGAATAAGTAAGGTCCTCAATGTCATTTGAATAAAAGACAAGTCATATGTATTTTACATGGCAGGATGCTGTATTTAAACTGCTGTAGTCTTTGGTGGGGTGGTGCAGTCCACAAATATACTGAATAGAAAGTCTGTAAGTGTTTTCAGGGCTGGGTGCTGTGTCTATTCTGCCGTAGTCTTTGGTGTGGGGGGGTGCAGTCCATGACTACACTGAATAAAAGCAAGTCTGTGTGAGTTTGCAGGGCTGGATGCTGTATTTAATCTGCTGTAGTAAAGCAAATGGACAAGCAAAACTATGAAAACAAGAAAATGGAAGAACACACGGCCAGCGTAGACTTCTACAATTTTATGGAGCACTTTTGTCGGTAGTAGACCCTTTGACTTCCTTAGAATAACACCATGACATGTATTACAACTTTCTTGTATATAAAAAACGTAGTCACATACTCTATTCAGGTTAAAATCATTAAGTAAACAGTGATATAAATGCTCTGCAAACAACCCCCCTCTAACACTCACTTCTCCTGCATTAACAACAGCACATTGAAACAACTAAACCCATCAACTAGTAGTATAAGCACATACAAGAAGATAGTAATGTATGTATACAAATGTCCACAAAAAACAGCAGCATAAATATATATATATATATATATATATATATATATATATATATATATATATATAATATAATTGCTATCTTGATTTTTGTTGCAACCTACACTCAGCTATGAATCTGAAATGAATGAAAAATATAAAAAAATGTGAAAAAGGGAACACAGTAAAACAATATTGTAACAAAATGCCCATCGTCAACATCAAAAGTGAAAATCCGCTTTTAACTTCAAAAAAATGGAAATAGAAATCATATCATTAAGTCCTGGTGGGTTGGTGGCATTTCATCTCAATTGCCACAACATTTCCTTATACTCTAAAACAGTTCAGTTGGTCTTCCTCTCACTGTGACTAAGTTTTTTATATAAAAGGAAGTTGTAATACGTCATAGTGTTATTCTGAGTAAGTCAAAGTGTGTACTTCTGATGAAAGTACTCAACAAAATTTTAGAAGTCTATGCTGGCCGTGTGTTCTTCCGTTTTCTTGTTTTCATAATCTGCAGTAGTCTTTGGTAGGGTGGTGCAGTCCACAAATATACTGAATAAAAGACAAGTCTGTAAGTGAGTAGTAATAAATCCAACAAGAGGAACAAATGTCTCACCAGTTCTTGCAATGAAACTCACTGCAACCAAAACAACAGTCAAACAAAATAAGCACTGGTAAAACAACCCAAGGCTAATAATAAACATATAACAGCAGAGCCGAAGAATAAAAATCCCAAATGTTTATTGTGAGCGCTTTCCAAAGTAAGTGTTTGCAGGGCTGGATGCTGTATTTAATCTGCTGTAGTCTTTGGGGTGGGGGGTGCAATCCATGACTATCTGGGTAGTGCAATCGGCTGTAGATGGACATTTGCTGGGGGAGGGGCTAACTCTCCAAGCAAGCTGCAATGACAAAAAATAAAGATGTTTTTCTTGCTTTCCCCATTTTGTTTTAGTTAGTTTCTTTCACTTATACTTCTTTTGTCCCTTCTATTCATCTACCAACCATCTTAAGTCTAGCTGAAGAAGTCTGTAGTTTTACAGTTCTCTACCCATTCAGGTAACTTGCTCTATTTTTATCTATTTTTGTTTTCATGAAAAGTACTACCTAACTTCAGTGTTAAACTTCATAATGTTAATGTGGTAAGCATACCCCTCCATGATTTAACATTTCTCTTAATTTATATGTTATCACATTTTCATGGTACCCTTTCTTGCTTGTTATCAAATGAGAATAGATTTAGCTACTGTACATTCTCTGTGAACCCTGTGCCTTCCATGCCTTTTATTACCCTGGTTATTACACCAGTATCCTTTCATTTTCCTCCTGTCTGATATCCTTATCCCTGTAAATGCACAAGTGCTGAACACAGCAATCCAGCAGATATCTGAACAGAGAAGGGGTATTTATTGTTTGCATTTATTTACAGTTTAAACCCACTGGTTTCAGCAGTAATACAGGAGCATTCTCTGATTTAATTTAATTGACTTACTCAGTCACACAGAAGCTAATGGTCCTGGGTGGAATCATACTCTGTACACTGCAGTGCAGGATAAAGCACATTACTAGTTCAGAGCTTTAATTACAATAACGCTTTCCTTTAAAGCTATATATATATATATATATATATATATAGCTTAGAATTACTTGAATACATTCCTTTAGCATTACATTCTTTTCGGTTTACATCTAGTACTTCCTTTCTGCAATTTCTGCATAACATACTTCTCATGATCTGTGATTATATGAGCACTCTACTCATATGTTTTTCCAGTTTGTAGAGACACTGTGAAGTACTTCAAAGTCCCTGCATTAAATATCAAATGCCACAGCACATCCCAGTCTACCATCTTTTTTAACATCAATTAAAAACTAGATGACCTTGTCCTTTCTACTCCAAACTTGCCCTTTGGCATGAGTTCCCCTGTGATGTTCCAATAATCACACTGTTTATTCTGTTAGCCTTTCTGTAACTACTATTGATTCATTCATGACATCAACCACCATTCTACTCATTAAGTCAAGTATCTCTTCTTCTCCTATGCCCTTGAGGAAATGAGTCAAAAGTTTTATGGATGTCAAGGAATAAAGCATCCACTTGCTTTCCTTTGTCAAGTTGCAGCACAATACAGTCTGAGCTGGGATAGACTGAGATTACCTGCTTTTGATAAGTAAGGTGGAACATATCCTGAATTTTTTCCCCAAGAAGTTCTCTAGCCTTCTCTCAGTAACTTCTCCATCACTTTCCCTGCTACTTAATTCAGGCTTATGCTTTTGAAGATTTCTAAATCATTATAGCTTTCCAGTCACAGAGTGGTAGCATCATGGCCTCCCTCCAATCCAGCAGAACAATGCCACTGCTGAATGCTGGTTAAACTGCTCTGCAGGGCTATCTGTAAGTATACCTGCTATTATTTTTTTTTTTGGGGGGGGGTCTGGAGGTTATGATGTCAGTACCCTTGTCTGCTTTAAATTTCATTGTGTTACTTCCCTTGCCATGAGACTTCGAAAAGTCTTCCTTCTTTCCCATTTACTGTTCCAAGTGAGACTTGTTCTTCATTCACTTTTGCTAAAACTGAAATAAAAACTTAACAGTGAGAATTTCTGCCTTTGTCCCAACCTTAATGGACTTATTCTAATCCTTGAATAATCTGTGCATCCTCCTCTCTCTCTTTTGTCCTTTTTTATTTCTTTTATTATATAAGGACTACATGAAAAGAGACATGGAAGAGCTCTCTGATCATGTAGCCCAGGAGGGTATGACCCTGACCCCAAGTAGCATCCTGCCCTCACCAAGAATGATACCTCAGTATAAAGAAAAAATGATCAATTTCAACAATTGGCTAAGCTTCTGGTGTCATTCAAAGGGGATCCAGTGTCTGTCAGCCTGGGATGACATGCTCGACAAGCCGCGATGCTTCGCAAGAGACGGCTTGCACCTGTCACTCCTTGGCTTTCGAATACTGGCCAAGGCTCTTGCTGCCCCCATAGTGCCTTTTTTTAGGCAAAGCTCAAAATTCAAACCCACCTCCGTAAACAGCACAAGTAAAAAACTGAGGGTTATGCTACTCAACGACAGGAGTTTAAATCTCAAAATGCATGTGCTCGAAGCACTCCTAAGTATGGAGAACGTTGACATCTATGCAATAACTGAAACCTGGTTCAAGGCTCCAGAGAGCACTCCAGCACTACTGGGCTACAACTCATACCACACATTTCGGCCACAGAACACGGGCCGAACACAAAAGGAGGGGGTGTATCCATATTCATCAAGGATGCCCACACCTCCAGGTTAGTGGCGCAGCATGATACCTCTGAGATCATCCATGTGCAACTAACATCGGGCAAATCTACAATGCAAATTGTGGCCTGCTACAGATCACCCTCCATGACCCAGGACCACCACTCCACCTTTCTGGAGACACTAGAAAACATGAAGGTCCTACCGAACACCCTGATCTTGGGAGATTTCAATTACCCTACCATTAACTGGGAAAACTACTTGAGTACAAACTCCCAGGCTCAGCGCTTCCTGGAATTTATCAACTCAAATGCCCTGGATCAGCTGGTAAACTCCCCTACCAGGGGCCACAACATATTGGACCTGGTCATCACCAACATGGGCGACAGGTGCTCCGTACCAGAGGTCAACCCGTCACTGGTTAGATCAGACCATAAACTAATCGCCCTGGATGTCCACACCCCACCACCACCCCCAACCAAGGAAACCACAGTGAAAAACTTTTCTAAAGCAAACTTCACCTTACTTAAGTCAGAGGTGGTAAGTTTCACAGCCCCCATGCTAAAGGATAACACTGTCCAAGATGCAGAATCCTTTACAATTGCACTTTATGAGCACCTACAAGGATGCATGTATCGTGCCATCCCTAGAAAAACCAAGACTCACTCCCCTAAGAGAAGGAAACCAGTCTGGTGGACCCCTGCCATAAACAGGTTATACAACAAAAGGAGGAAACTAGTTCAGAAAAAGAGCAAATCCCAAGAAGGAAAGACATCCCTGATCAGTATCAGTAAGAAACTAAGGTCCTTCATAAAATCATCCAAGGCTAACATTGAAAGAAAAATAGCCAAGGATTTGAAAGATAACCACAAAGCCTTCTTTAGCTATGTCAAAAATCTAAGTGGCAACTCGCAGATATGCTCTGAGATAGTGCAAAATAGCACAAAATATACTGAACCTACTGATATTGCCAACATACTGGCAGATAGATTCAGTGCAAACTTCACCTCCCTCTCACCTTCAAAAGGGCCCACAACAATACCAGAAAAGTGTAGTGTCCCGGAAATCACAGAAGCACAGGTGAAAACAGCCCTTTCAAAAGCCAAAAACACAGCATCAATGGGGCCAGATGGTGTCCCAGGCTGCATCTTGCACAAACTACAGAACGAACTAACCCCCTACCTAAACATGCTGTTCAACCTCAGCCTCTCCACAGGCTATGTGCTCACAGAATGTCACACAGCAATGGTTATTCCGCTCCACAAAGGAGGAGCCACAACTGACCCTGGTAACTATCGCCCCATAAGCCTGACTAGCCTGGTCTGCAAGGCTATGGAGCACATCATCATGGAACTCATTAACAAAGACATTGGGAACCTCTAAACACTTGACCCAACCCAGTTTGGCTTTGTTAAGGGCAGATCATGCCTACTAAACGTGGTTGAATTCTTTGAGACAGTCACCAAGGCCATAGACAAGCCTACCTTGATCTCGCCAAGGCGTTCAACACCATTCCTCACTCGGGTATTATAGAAAAACTCACCAGCCTGAACATAAACCCCTGCGTCACAAGATGGGTTGCCAACTGGCTTACAAACAGAAGTCACACTGTAAGAATAGCGGGCTCCAGGTCTGACTCTAAACCAGTCACAAGTGGTGTACCGCAAGGCTCAGTTCTGGGACCCCTACTGTTCAGCATATATTTCTCAGAAGTACAGGCAAACACAGGAGGACTATGGCTAACCAACTTTGCTGATGACTGCAAACTGGGAGCCATAATTGACTCTCCGGCTGACACAGACATCCTCCAAAAAGGCCTTACTGAGACGGACACCTGGTGTCAAAGTCATGGCCTCAAGCTAATTGCCAAAAAATGCATAGTCATCCCATTTGGGAAAAAAAAAACACCCACGAATTATCACATAGGTGGCAGCCCCCTTAATACAGAAGAGGTAATAAGAGATCTGGGGACCCAGGTAGATAGTAATCTCTCCTTTGACAATCATATTGCCAAAGTAGTTAGGAAATCCTTCTATGTGGCCCATCTGATTACTAAGGGGTTCGCTTCTAGAAATAAAGAGGTTATAGTGCCCCTCTACTCATCACTCATCAGACCCATCATAGAGTACAATGCCCCATTTGGGATGTACTTCACAAGACACTTCCAACAGCTTGAAAGACCACAAAAGCACCTCACCAAGAGGATTACTGGCCTCAAACATATGTCCTATGCAGCCCGACTGAAAAAACTCTGGCTGTACTCAATGGCATATCACTTACTCAGAGGTGATCTCTGCCTGACTTACAAAGCCATGTCCAACTCAGAATTGATGGACATGCTCCACCTAAAGAAATCCAAGTCACTGCGAGCCACGCGCTCTAGTGAGCTAAACCTCACCACAACAATAAATAGAACATGCTGGAGGGATAGATTCCTGTCACAGATACTCCCCATGCTTTGGAACAAAATTCCTAACTACATTAGGCAGAGCCCCTTACTAACACTCTTCAAGAGAAGCCTTGACGAGTGGATGGGTAACAGAAAGTACACCCCTGGGATCACTTCATTGGCTGTACTTGACAGAGGCTCAGTTAATTAATCAATGGGGCGGCGAAAGCCAACACACTCTGGCTAGGCTTATAAATGCCCTCAGGCAGATAGCCTAGTACCTACCTATGAACCTATAAGAATTCTGTAACCTATTCCCTTTGCTATATTTTTTATCTGGATCTGCCTTCCATATAATTCTGCAGCTCCTTTCCAGCTTTCACATTCTACTGTCTGCACTCATCATGTCTCTGTTTTACTAATAAAATCTTCTTACTTTAGCATGTACTGCCTACTTAAATCCTTCCTTGAAGCACTTTAGCCACTTTTTTCCCTTCTTTGTTTTAACTATCCTGTTTTCCATAGCAGTTTACATGTTTTCTTTATCTTTATTAATTGTTTATTCCTGAATTTTTCTCCAGTCTATCATTTCAGTCTCAGAAAGCTTCCTTAATTTATTGCAGGCTATATTTCTGCATTTCCACATGTTGGTTTTAAACATTTACTGATTGTCACTTTCACTGCTATGAACCAGTCCATTGCAATATCACTTTCAGCCAAGGATACTATCACATTTAACATCAGTATTTAGTACTGTACCTTCCTATCCTTATTGAATAACTCCTTCGTTCTCTAGAACTTGAACTACTTAATTTTCTAAGCCTGCTTCAGATGCAGAACACATTGCAATGTCTCCCTATAGAAATATCGGCACTCAAAATACTGAGTGCCAAAAAATCAGAAGAAAGACTGAAAACCCAGGAAAGAGTTAATTTCAAAAATCACTCTTCTCTTTAAAAGTTCTTTTTGAGGGGAAGGCACCCCTCTCAAGTGTACAGATTTTCACAGAATGTCCAGATTTTTGCCTCTTTTTTTTTTTTTTTTTGGTCTGTTCCTCATAAAATTTGTGGTTTTCTGGGAAAGCATTGAGTATTGAAGTCACTAAATAATATTAAATAATGAGACAGTTTTAGTTTCAGACTTCATACCCTTCAGAAAATATATAATGATGACATGTCTGCCATTCTTTCAACTTTCTAAGTTTATAGCAGCAGTATTTAAAATCTGTCCCTGTTTTTGACCCCCACCCCATTTTTTTCTAGCTTTGTCCAGATTTTTTGTGCTGTAAGGTTGAGAGGTATGGGGGCAAATCCCCACCCTCACCTACATTCCCCCAAGCTTATATATGCCAAATCTGAGATTGCCATACCTCAGAAAAAAAGGAATATTCCAAGAAATGGCATCTTGGACTTAATATATGTGTATCTGTTCTTTCAGTCATTCAGTCTCCACATTTTGGCACTTGGTCTAGCAGGTCTCCTGACATGCCAGTAGTGGGTAACATCAGGCATCTGCTGCAGTACAGAAAATAATGAAGGCTATACCAGTGAGAATGGATTAATTAAGTGATTAGTACTGGGCAGAACACTTAGCTAAACTGATGCCGTGATAAATGTTTCTTGACGTATGATTTAATTTATCAGAACATGGCTTTGAAATATTTACAGTAATTGTGATTTCAGCATAAATATTGCAAACAGACACACACACACACACACACACACACACACACACACACACACACACACACACACACACACACACACTCAAACACAGAGTACATGAAATATCTTACTATTTATGATAAGAGAACTCAATTTTATTGTTACCAGTGAATCTCGATCACAGATATCAGTGTTTAAGATATACCATATATTACAACTAAGACCCTATATCTGTTCTATTTATCCAAATAACCTCTTTTTTAAACTTGATTTACCATTTCCCAGTGGGCTGCAGTTATAACAGTTTTGATTAACTTGTTCATTGAATAGGGCTATAAGTGATTTCTGTAATATTCTTAAGAATAGGATATCCTGTGATGGTTCTATGCTCTAACTTTGACATAAATCTTTTTGAAGGTGTCAGGTATATTTTTGTATCACTTTAACATTATCTTATGATTCCTTAGTTGTGTGGTTAAGTAATTTAATATTTTATATATCAATTAAGTAATTGACAGTTTAGTAATTTGGGATCAGTCTGTTTTGCTCGTAATCCTCTATTCTAATTCTAATTTTATTTCTATATTTTTGTTGTTCATTGCATTTTAAGTCACATTAATATCAAATGAGTTGATTTAGGAAAGAGTAACTGTTTTGAGGAAATTTAATCTATAAAAGCACATGCAGTGTATATAACAGCATTATATATTGTTCCTTTTTCTAACTTGATCAAAGCCATAGCAAAGGTTTGGAGTAAGAGCTCTGACTGGGTGTACATTGGATGCAGATGAGTCTTGCAGACTTAGCTGACGTACTGCACTAATCCAAGAAAAGCCATCACTTCCTTTCAGTTGAGGGTACAGATAATTTTTAATGGCCTCTGTTATTTCTAGTTGGGGCCTTTTCAAGTCATTTCCTAAAAGGTATCTTAAATAATTGGGTTTCACCATGCCCAATATACTTTTTTATCATTTGCAATGAAGACTCTCTGTCTTAGGAATTTTAACACAGCTTACACTTTTGGTAAATGAGTCTCCCAATCCTTGTAATGAATAACAATGTTATTTAGATATACATGTACAAATTTGCAGTGAGGCTTCAGCATTGTATCCATCAGCTTCTAAAAGGTACCTGGACTTCAATGCAGTTCAGATGGTAACACTGCGTGCTGTAATAGACCATCAGTTGTTATAAAGGTTGCTTTTTATTTGGCAAAGAGGGTAAGTGGTACCTGCCAGGGTTTCTGTGACTCTAGCGCTCTGTAAGGTCTCAGTCTCATCTTCATTCCAGGTGTTGTGTTCATGTAATATTCCCATACTTAATTTTTCCACACGTCTAAAAATATTCCTTTATTTCTTAATAGAAATCCACTTACTTCCTGCTTTTGTAGTTTTGACAAGGATTCCTGTAAGTGCAATACATTATTTGCTTTGCTAGCTCACTACAGAACTCTCCAGTTCTTTCCATGGTTTCAGTTCATTAATATCATAGATGGGCTTTATCATTCCCTTTCCTGGCTATCTAACCATGTTTTCAACGCATTTATTCTTTCCAAAGCCTCAAGTCCCCCCTTGCTATATAGCCAAAAACGTGCGTTTCAAGGCACTATTATCTAAACTGGATTAAATTCTCTAAACTGAGAGTTTTTATTATAACTCTGTTTTTGCAACTCCTGTGCTGTCTGCATTGTGCTCCTTTTCTTTGGATACCAGTAGCTATAATCCATCTTGCATACTAAAGTAGTGTTCTATTATGCTTTTAGTTAACATCTCCTCTTATCCAGTTTCTTTACCAATGACAGGTAGTCCTCAGGGATGCCTGACACGACGAATTTCAAATGGGATAAACCCAGCTAAAATTTATGGAACTTCTTGGATTGCAAGCAGTACATAAGTAACAACTGGTCTCAGATTTTACCATCTGTTGTAATAACTTTCCATGATGGATTTCAGTGTGTTATTGAACCACTTTACTAAGTGTCCTTTGGATGGTAGACTGTCGTATTCAATTGTCTGGCTTTAAATTATTAATATAACTCATGTAATAAGTTCCTTGGTCAGTACGTATGTCTTTAGAGATATCCATTTAGGAAAATAACAATTATCTGATAAAACTATTCCCATTAAGTCTGACTGATGACACTGCCCTTAGAAAATTGGGTGCAGAGTCTGCTATTAATAATATATTTTGATACTTGTTGCTAGATTTTTGCTAGTGGCCCCACAATGTGCATAGATTTATATTCAGAAGGCACCTTAATGATAGGTATTGGATCAAGGGATACATTTATATATCAAGGATGTAGTCAACTTTCTAATATTCTGGATGAGAAACACAGATGCCTTCTCTTTTTTTTTTTTTTTTGTGCCCGGTCAATAAAATCTGACAAGTATTCTTAGGTTAGGTTTGCTCATTCCTTGGTGACCCTTAATATGGCAAAGGAATACCCACATTACTAGTGTCCTGTAAGGTTTTGGCACTACCAGCTCATGTAAAATTTCCTCCTTGTCTTTACTTTTTCTATACAAGAGGTCATATTTTAATGCAAAATAGGGGGAAAAGTAATTGAAAATATTTTGTGCACTACCCAACCCTACAACCTTGGTTAGATTTTCTCTTGTCCTATTTAAAATGCCATCTTCCAATTGTGCACTTTTAAAATGTATGCATCTTATCTGTAAGTCCGCAAAATGATTGTCATGTTCTTAAGTAACTTACATCATTTCAAAAGGTATGACTTACTTCCCCAGAACAGTGGCACTGCAACTTCTTGTGTGTCCTCCCATACTCACTACAATTCCAAGCAAAAAAACATCTTCCGCTTTACATTCTCTGCTATGTGCACAAGCTTCTCAAATGAAAATGCTTTCTTTACAATTTTCTCTCTACATAAGTGTACAGAACTCGCTCACATTGATTTGTGTTACATAAGTGTACAGAACTCGCTCACATTGATTTGTGTTACATAAGTGTACAGAACTCGCTCACATTGATTTGTGTTACATAAGTGTACAGAACTCGCTCACATTGATTTGTGTTACATAAGTGTACAAAACTCGCTCACATTGATTTGTGTTACATAAGTGCACAGAACTCGCTCACATTGATTTGTGTTACATAAGTGCACAGAACTCACATTGATTTGTGTTACATAAGTGTACAGAACTCACTCACATTGATTTGTGTTACATAAGTGTACAGAACTCGCTCACATTGATTTGTGTTACATAAGTGTACAGAACTCGCTCACATTGATTTGTGTTACATAAGTGCACAGAACTCACTCACATTGATTTGTGTTACATAAGTATACAGAACTCACTCACATTCATTTGTGTTACATAAGTGTACAGAACTCGCTCACATTGATTTGTGTTACATAAGTGTACAGAACTCGCTCACACTGATTTGTGTTACATAAGTGTACAGAACTCGCTCACATTGATTTGTGTTACATAAGTGTACAGAACTCGCTCACATTGATTTGTGTTACATAAGTGCACAGAACTCACATTGATTTGTGTTACATAAGTGTACAGAACTCGCTCACATTGATTTGTGTTACATACGTGTACAGAACTCGCTCACATTGCTTTGTGTCTGTGACTTTCGCTATGCATACTGTATCTCAGAATGGAATGCTTAGTCTGTTGCTCTTCTTTCCTTACTAACAGATGCCTTTTGCTGAAAGTATGCTTTTTCATGCACTTTTTGTATCTCATTAGCAGAATATTCTCAGCACTCTGCATTCTCATATTCACTTTTATTACTCACTTTGTTTTGAGTACTTAGGTGCTCTTCGTTATTTTTGTCTCAGTTTCTGTGCCAATGCTGCCTCTAAATCTCAAAACATACTCTTGTCTTGCAATAATTCTTATACTGAGTCTTTTTCTTTTCTTTTAACAGTCTACCTCAGTTTCTATCATACCTCTCAACTGTCCAGATTTTCACAGAATGTCCAGATTTTTGCCTGATATTTTTGGTCTTGTGCTTTTCTGAAGATAATGACCTACATTTGAGTTTCAGGCTTCATATCTTTCAAAAATGCACACTAACGTAAATTATATTATTCTTGCAACTTTCTAAGTTTATAACAGCAATATTTAAAATCTATCCCTATTTTTGGGATCCCCGCCCCCATTATTTTTGGCTTTGTTCAGATTTCTTGCGTTAAGTAGTTGAGAGGTATGGTTTCTATACTGACATCTCCTATAGTTTCTATGTTTCTGAAGCTCTACTTTTTGATACATTTAGGACAACAGAAACACTTCATATACTGTCAAACCACAAACAGTTCTAGTCAACTTTTAACCTTAATGCCAAATCTCTCCTCCTAGGTTTTATTACGTATCTCTGTAAAACTACCACCGTGTTGGGCTCCCCTCAGTGTTATACTAGATGAGTGTGTCAAGCTGCTGCTCCACATCTTTAAGTGTAGCAGCTTACTTTAAGTGTAGCAACTTGCTGCAATATGTCTATAAATTATTCCCCTCCCATGTTCTCTGTAGCTATTTAACTAATTCAAACGATAGCACTTTTTTGTATACTTCCATTTAACATCCACAGCTTCTTATAGCCTCCAGACCTCTCTTGTGTGTGACTTCTTTAGCTGTTGAACTTAGCAACTTATAATTGGCACCATTAGAAAGGGCAAGGAGTTATTAATAAAATTACACTATGATTGTTAATTCAGGATGTCCCACAGTAGAAAAGCCTTGATTATCTTATGATTTTTCAGAAAAAGCTCTGGAATGCAAGGATGTGTGTAGGCTAGAAGAGGTGTGGCATTCCACATTACATAGATGTTAATGAGTTATAAATAAGAAAACTTTACTTCTGACATTACATCATGAGTCAAATCCATAGGATTTAACAGATTTCTGAAAACCATTTGCATTTTATATGTTTGAGAAAATGCTTCATCTATCACTGTGTTATGCCAATACTTATAAATATTATGCTTGCATACCACGTGACTATTGACAAGTGTGCTCATGCTTCAGAGTGTAGCTGGGCTTGAACTTCCCTTCCCTTCCCCTAGAAGCATAAAACACATTATTAGCTTAGTTGCATCATGATGACAATTCTGACTTAATGATTACAGCTGAGGTGTTGCCACACTATATAAGAACAAATGAAGCATGCACTTCTGATGTTAACATCTCTACTTCTAGCATTTCTACAGTGTCGCTAGAGCAGGGCTAAGCAATATAACCTCCTCACCCATATTTGAATTAATGAACACATTACTTGCTGTTTATAGAAGATGGCTCATTTTGTGATTGCAAATTTAGATAAGAAGCAGACAATTCATTTAAACATTATATCATAAACTGATTAGCATTATATGTCACCTTCATCAGAGTTTTTTGAGATAATTTGCTTAGTCCCATTTTCTTATCATACTAGTCAAAATTCTTTTAAACCTCAATATTGATAGCATATCTACACATTTTGATTTACTTGTTATGGCACATTTTAGCCATAACTGTAAAATATGTTTGAAATCATGCATCTGCGCTCATAATGGTTTATCAGCAGTAACAGGCTAGTTACTAAATTTTACTGCTTTCAGATGTTAAAGTTCATTTTTAGGTTTCTCATGGTCCATCTAACCAGACCCCCTTATGTCCATATACATTTTCAGGGACTTCCTTGCCAACTGGGATTAAAAGAGCTTTGCCCATCCTGCTCAGTCCCAGTTGTCTGTAGTGGTTCATGAAATACCAGGTAGGTTTCCAGATCATCATCCTTTTTGTTTTTCTTGGCAGGCACATTCTTGGGATTCACAGCTACATTGCCAACAAAGCCACACGTTGGTGTATTTATATCAGTCTCCATCATAGATTCAGAAGTAAGCTTCTTGAAAGTGATTTTCCTAAACCCCACAGATCTCTCAGACATTTGATCTACAACAGGCATACTCAGCAACCTCAAAACCACTCCACTAATACAACACCCACTATAACATATAGAGCCACACTGCATAGCGCCACAACTTTAAAAAACATAAGGGAATCCACCACATGACCCAATATTTTAGCCACAGGAGACTCCATTGTGAAACACACAGACATCACAATCATCAGGCTAAATAAGTAGAGAGTCATGGTCAGTTGTGTATCAAGGGCTAAGATCCCCCAGATCGCACATACATTAAGGCCATTGGACCACAGGTACTAGTATGTCTCCATTGCAGTTAATGTGGGTGTAAATGACATGAGACATGCCTTCCTGGACTATATGAAGAGAGTCATCATACAGCTTATAGATTGTGTCCCAGGCTGGTATGAGCATGGCTTTGTGCAACATTCTACCTTCGCCAGGGATGGTGCTACAACATGGAGAAATGATGATTGGATCTAATGACTGGCTTAGCTTCTGGTGTCATTCCAAGGGGATGGTAATATTTGTCAGCATGGGAGGATATAGTCAACAGTCCATGTTACTTTTCCAAGGATGATCTGCACCTTGTTTCCTGTGGGCTTTTGAAGGTAGGCTAAGACATTGTCCTCTCTCATATTGCCTTATTTAGGCAATGCCAAACTGACAAACCTTTCAACATAGTAAAACCATCCCAAGAGAACCCAAAGGTGTTACTGGTCAATGCCAGTAGCCTAAACAGAAAAACTCCACTCCTTCCAAGCTCTCTTCACCCTGGAGAAAGCAGTCATGTGTGCAGCTACCAAGACACAGTTAAAAGCCACTTAGAACATCCCAGCAGTGCAAACCTTCAATGCCTTCAACCGATTTAGGCCAGCAACTGCACAGGCAAGGACTAAAGGTGGAGGTGTCCCAGTCAAAATCAATAGGGAGGTCAGATCAAGTAGGTCAGACATGATAATGAGCTTCTGCTTCTCCACATCCAAATTACCAGAGGCAAAGTCCCACACAATATCCGTGATAGCTATTGTAGATCAGAGCGTGCGCATGTACCTTTACGAAGCATTTCCAGATGTAAGTACATGCATATAAATAGTGAGCACATTCAGGCAGCAGTGCCAATTCGAGAGAACTCCCAAAGTGTTAACATGTATGAGTATGGTAGTCAGTCTGTTTATAAGTTTATTTGAGTTTAGGTTACAAAGTCTCATTCCTGATATGTTTGTCTGTAATAAAGCTCCTTGAACTGAACCCATAAATGTTCATCTGTTTTATCCTGACCAGATGAGTGGCAGCTATATTCCCCCTTCTATGACCCAGAAAACCTGTAACTCATAATAAAGCTTACTGGAGACACTCACCATTCAAGGCTATATTCATGGACAACTGACTATAACTACTGTACTATAAAATGTGAATCATACACTACCCCAAAACTGCAGGTCCAGAGATTTCTGGACTCTTCTAAACACTAACACCTTGGACTCCGTAGTCCACATACTCTGCAGGGAAGCAGACATACTGGATCTGGTCCTCACTAACAGGGAAGAATGTTGCGCTCCATGTTGTGTCAACTCTGGTAAGATCAGGCCATAAATCTGTCTCTTTTGAAATAAAAACAAAACCTATGACCCCTGCTTACCCATAGCATTTAGGAAATATTTTGAGGCAAACTTGCCCCTCCAAAGTTTCAGAACACAGTTGCCTATGCAGAATTATTCACAGATACTCTATACAATCATGACAATAAATGCATAGAGGCAGCTTTTATTGCCAGAAATAAGTTCAGAGCAAACTAAAAAAAAAAAAAAAAAAAACAAGCCGCCACAGCAGAATCTAAACATGAATATGCTGTACAATACAGTGAAGAGAGTAATAAAAAAGTCAAGAAATACAACACTAGATGGATAAAAACTCTAATCAATCTAAACAAACAACTTGGAGGACAAATTAGGGCTTCCGGGCCAATTTTGGATAAAAATATTCTCACTGGCCAAAGACAGTAATGAGGCTTTTTTTAGCTATGTTCATAACTTCAGAGAATGCACATAACAATGTCCAGAGCTAATTGTGAACAGAGCCACCTGCACAGATCAAGAAGATATGGCAAATCTACTGGCCAACAAATTCAGCTCTAATTTTACTTATCACAACCCCCAGTCACCCTTCAAAAACTAGCATCGAACATCAACCATCACTAGGGGAATAGGTCCTAAATACACTCTCTTAGGCCAAGAACATTGCACCAAAGGGCCCCAGTAATATCTCAGGGTTCCTACTAAATAGCACAAAACACAACTCATCAGGAGCACTGAGGTTACTATTTAAACATAGCCTCCAGTCAGGCATGCAAATGGAAAACTGCAATAGTCATTGCTCTGCATGAAAATGGGCCTTCTACAGACTATTAGTCTGACTAGTCTCTTATGCAAGATCATGGAAAGAGTTATCATGGAAATGATTAATAATGACATTGAAGACATCTAAACACTAGATCCAACCAAGTTTGGCTTTGTTATGGGAAGATGATACATATTCAGTCTGGTAGACTCCTTTTAGGTCACCACAGCAATGGATGGCAGCAAAATGGAGCATACTTTCTACCTTGACCGTGCCAAGGCATTTGATACAATACCCCACTCTGGCATTGTAAACAAACTCATGAAAGTGGACATAAACTCCTATGTTACACACTGGATTTCCAGCTGATTCTCAGATAGAACCCAGGCAGTCAGGATGGGGAATCCACCTCCACAAAGTACCGGTCACTAGCAGAGTCCCTAATGGCTCATTGCTGGATCTTTTTTTTTTGGCATCTACCTCTTGGAAGTTAAGGTCAACATCAAGGGCCTCTAGCTGACCAAATTTGCAGAGGATTGCAAACTGAGATCAATCATAGTATCCCCTCAAGACACAAATATCCTCCTGGAAGGGTTAATACAGATAAATAACTGGTGCCATAGAAACAGCATAAAGCTCAGTGCTAAGAAATACATAATAGTACCCTTTAGAAAGTAGTTCATCCCAGGAAACTACCTCATTGATAACACACTCCTAAGAGTAGACCCAGCAGTCAGGGGGTTGGGGATGTATATGGACAGTAACTTAGCTTTTGGCCAATATGTACTTAAGATTGAAAGGAAATCATTATATGTTGCTTAACTTATATGCAAGGGTATGGCATCTAGGTCCAAGGAAGTCATAATTCCACTGTACTCGGCCCTCATCAGACCCATCACTGAGTACAATGTCCCATTTGGTATATACCTGACCAGGCACATGAGACATATGGATCTAGGGGGTTCCTCACAAAAATAATACATGGCTTTAACAACATGTCCTATGCAGATTGCCTTAAAACCCTAGCCCTACTTTTCATCTCCTGCAGACTGTTGAAGGGTGCTCTATGTTTTGCATACAAGGTATCCTGGGATCCCACTCTGATGAACCTCTTGTATATCCACAAAACAAATAGTATCAGAGCTACCCAATCCAGAGACTTAAATCTTGCTTTTTCCATAAATAGGACATGATAGAGGGATAGGTATGTGTCAAAGGGGAATACCCCTCTTTTGGAAAAGGCATTCCATTCATGTGAAGAAGAGTTCTTCCCTGAACCTGTTTAAGTGTAGCCTGGACCACTGGCTGGGGAATCAGAAATTCACCCCTTGTCTATCACCTGTTTGTCTAACAGACAGAGGCAAACTGTGAATGTTTAATCACTCATGCACTAGTTTACACATATCCCTAAAAATAACCTCTACAGCACCAAACATGTTGGATACACTTGGGATGCCTGCTTAGGCTTAAAAGGGCCATGTGATCATTAGCCTAGTGAGCCTATGAGCAGTATCTTCAGCATACCTCTCAGCCTCTTAGAGTAAAAAATCTGGACAAAGTCTAAAATGATGGGGGGACAAAATAGAGACAGATTTTAAACATTGCTCTTACAAACTTAGAAAGTTGATATAATAATAGGTTTTGCATTAGCATTAATTTTCTGAAGGATGTGGAGTCCTAACCTCAGCTTTTTGCCAGAAAGGTACAGATTTTGGGAGGATCACATCAAAAATATGAGGCAAAAATCTGGACATTCTGTGAAAATCTGTACAGTTGAGAGGTATGATTTCAGTAAGTTGCACATAACTGGGATCATCCAGAAATAGCAGCAGAAAAAAGCTTCTTGGTAGTTATGCATAACCAGCAGCAAAAATGCCTCAGGAAAATAGTGATAGAGTCAGGGAACTGGTAACCTCAAATGTCCTGAACTTAAGAGCAATGCATTGTGAAGTATGGCAGATTGCATCTCCTAGGCCAGCTACCTAAATATTCAATAGACCCCCAACTGTGCCTCCAGGATCTGTAGGCAAGGTGCTGCTTTCCTCTTAGTTGATGCTCCACTTGAGGATCTAACTTCTTGCTGTCTGGTTGAAGGCTTCCTCCATATATATCACAAAAAATCAGTTAGTTAGCTTGCAATGTCATATTTAGAAGTACACTGTTTAGATTTTCCTTTAACAAAGCACATTTAAAGGCAATACATGTTTTGACCAATCAACATGTTAACATAGACACACACACACACACACACACACACACACACACACACACACACACACACACACACACACACACACACACACACACATACACACACACACATACACACACACACACACACACACACACACACACACACACACACACACACACACACACATATGAAATATAGTTTTCCTAGCATAGTGACACTTGAAGTATATCATTTTTGTGTTAACATATTAGCCAGACAGTTGATACTCCATAGTAAGTATCTTTAAATCTTGGGGATACAGTAATCATAGAAAAATATGTTCAAATTCTTTTTAGCTCATACTGCGGTGGTGTTGCTGTGGTACCATTGTCACCTCACAGTAAGATGTTGTCCTGTTCGAATCTCAGCTAGAGCGTCTTCTGTGTGGAGACATGCGTAAATGGGTGTACCTTCATTGAAGGTTGTGCATCAGGGCTGGCAACTCGGCATGTAGAAATCTACTGCCAGTCATTAGTGGAAAGGAGTTCTGCTGTGGAGACCCCTAACCGGGAAAAGCCGAAAGACACAACAACAACACATCTACTAAAGGTTTTATATCACTGCTATATATTTTATATTTAAGTATTAGATGGATTTAGTATTGTGACTTTGGTTTCAGTCTAATTAATCATACTTTCAAACGTTTCTTTATCTTTGTTCATATTTTGCCACTTTCTACAGTCTCAGATACAGTGGAAAGTTGTACTGCTTATTTGAGTCAAGTTCATTCTAAATGTAACACTGAATAATGTTACTGAATATAATCAGACTAGAGTAATCTGTTTTTAATATTTACACCAGATAATGAGGTAAAGCACCAAGGCAAAATGCTTTTCAGGTAAAACCAGTGTGTCACAAATGAGAAGGATTACTGCATGCTGCATTGATTATCCAACATTCTTCTGTTCTATAAGATATATGCATACACTCCGTGAGGAATGGAAGGACATTAGGCAAGTTCTCAGTTACTTGCCTATAGCTGGGTGAAAATCTCAAGGTCCAAGTCTTTAAACGGACTAAAAATGGATATAGATCTATCAGTCCAAGTCCTGAAAAAGGACTAAAAGGTCCCTGTAGAGGAAGTACAGAATGAACCTGGGGTGCAGTCCTGAAACGGATTAATGCAGTGTAGAGTCCTAAAAAGGACATTTTTGTGTCAATAGCAGCCAGTGGAGTGGGCTAGTGACACAGGGAAAGTGGCTGGCAGTCCTGGATAGGGTGCTGACATCGGTCCCTAAAGTCCCGTGTGTCCTTATAGTCCTGAAAAGGACTAACATAGTGTGTATCTCAGAGTCAGTCCTCAAAAGGACTATTGGAGTAAAGAGTTATTCCTAAAAAGGACTATTGGAGAAATGAGATAGTCCTAAGAAGGACTCTGGGCGTACAGATGCATACAGATCGAATCAGATGTTAGTCCTGATAAGGACTATGGGTACAGATCAGATCAGCTGTTAGTCTTGATAAGGACTCTTTTAGCAATATGAATCAGTAAAGTCGGTTGTGTCTAGCTGGTTGGAGATAAAACTCAAATTAGTCTGTGCAGGAGCGCTGCTGAAGTAAAAGACACTGGAACATAGATGGGTTCCAAAAACTCCTTTTTTATTTTTCAGTCCTGCTTGGTACAAACAAAATTAGATGCTCTCCTAGCACTGTTTCAAAATGGATTAATCTGCAGTTGGGGAGTTACATCTATACTGGATTTTGTGGGATGGGCTGGGGGAAACACCAATCAAACAGAGGAGGAGTGGTAGGGGGCTTTAGTGTTTCATATCACTAAAAGAGTCCTTATCAGGACTAATATCTGATCTGATCTGTACCCATAGTCCTTATCAGGACTAACATCTGATTTGATCTCTACGCTTCTGTACCCAGAGTCCATTTTAGGAGTACCTCGTTTCTCCAATAATCCTTTTTAGGACTAACTCTTTACTCCAATAGTCCTTTTGAGGACTGACTCTGAGATATGCACTATGTCAGTCCTTTTCAGGACTATAAGGACACACGGAACCTTAGGGACAGACGACCTTAGGGACCAATGGCAGCACCCTATCCAGAACTACCAGCCACTTTCCCTGTGTCATTAGCCCACTCCACTGGCTTATATTGACACAAAAAAGTCCTTTTTAGGACTCCACACTGCATTAGTCCATTTCAGGACTCCACCCCAGGTTCATTTTGTGCTTCCTCTACAGGGACCTTTTAGTCCTTTTTAGAACTCGGACTGGTAGACGTACATCCATTTTTAGTCCTTTTAAGGACTTGGACCATAAGATTTTTCACCCAGCCATAGACACGTAACTGGGAACGTGCCTAAAGTCCTTCCTTTCCTTACGGAGTGTACTCATACATTTTTTGGATACTTTTACCTACCCGAGGGATCAGGCGACACTCCTACTGGTGGTGATCCCGACATATAGGTTTCACTCTATTCTATAAGATGGAAGAAGCTGCTGAATTATGAAGTTTTATGGTATAATTTATAGGTAGTTAATGATATGATATCCATGCTGTTTTGTATAATGGATTCAGATTTTTTCGTGAACATTTGCCTTTATGGGAGGGTGGCCTAATGGTTAAGGTGTTTGCCTTACAAACCCAAGGTGCAGGGTTTGAGTCTCACAAGGGATAATTGGCTAAGCTTAAAATGGCTCACAAGGGCAGTTAGCTTAGTACTAATCTATGAACCTATGAGCTTAACGATGCTATTCACTGCTTTAAACAATTATTGTTCAGCAGAATATCATATGATTTCTGTAAGTCACAAACAAGAAAAGTAAAGCAAAAAATACAAACAGAAAGACAACACAAATTAAATTGTGACTTTATCAGAACCTGCAACTCAGGAGTCTTTTTTTTTTTTTTTTTTTTGGTATGCTGATAAGAAAGAGAAGTTATACTACAGGAGCTTAAGGGATAGTAGCTCATGACACACCTTCTCATTCACTGTAGCCTGATCTTCCACTTGTACATAGCCCTTCCCATGCCTGACCCTCTACAACTGTACAGCCCTATGTTAATCTAATCTCTAACCTTAAAACTCTCAACCAGTTCCCAATATGAATCCTTGCTCCCTTACCTTAAATCTCCACTCATTCTCCCTAACCTTAAGGTTTTTGATTGCTCTCTAAACTTTCAGCTTTAAACTAATACACCTTTCCCTAAGTCTAAAGTCTTCAGTTTCTTCTTAAACATAAAACTCTGCTTACTCCCTAAACATAAATCTCACTTTCTCCTCCCTGACCCTAAAACTCATCTTACTACTCCCTAAACCTAAAATCCCCTTCCTGCTCTCTCCCTACAACTGCTTGCCCAATCTTATATAGGAGTTCCAGCATAAACAGTAAACTTTGCAAGGTAGAAGGCACTCAACCCCCTGGATTTGAGACAAGTTATTTTTGAGAACTTGAGACTTGAACACCTGTAATGCTTCTGAAGGAGGCCTACCTAATCATGCATCCATTGCCATGAACAGCATCAAAGCTTTATAATGTACCAAATATTCACTCTTTGTACTTTATGCCTTGCTATAACTGCTTTCTGCAATGCCTCACAGCATATGTGCTGTGCAGACTGATTTATCTGAAACATGCTGTTCATTTCCGCCTTTGTTTTTCATTCTGCCTGAACACATTTTGTTAATCTGTGGATCTCTGAAATGAAATCCTTCCATTCTTTGCTTCCATATGTATGTTGTACCATTCTTCCCCTATTTTAATTGCATAAAACATGCCTTGCAACAGAATTTATAAAATGTTTTAATATTAGTTGATTAATGGCATCCAGTTATTTCCTTACCAACCATAATACTGCAAATCTCCAAATGAGGCCATTACACTAACATGTTATATACTGTAACATGTTAGTGTTATATGTTATAAATGTTATAAAATCTGTTACTGCTACAATTTTTCCATTTTCAGAATATATTAATTGAGTGCATTTTTAATCTATTGATCAATATCAGATTATATTTAATTAAATCAAAATTGTTATACCAAAATGAAAGTCATACAATTTGGAAAAAACACTGTGCCACAGCTGACAGAAAAAAATAATAAAGTGAGTTCATATTACAAAGTTAAATATAGACAAAAGCTCCAATTCAGTGAGAACAATTGTCTCTTTTCTTTCACAGTGGCTGCTTTAGTTATTTGTCTGCTTGTTTATTTACCATTTTAGATCTATGCTATTACATGTATAGATCCTCATGACTTTCTGTTTACCACAAAGGAGGGGGTCTGTGTACAAAAAAAATGATTTGTTGCAAGTGCGTTTGGCAGCACAGTCTTGCTGCGGCTTCTTTTGGTAGAACCAGCAGTCAATAATGTTGACAAAGAAACCATCAGTTTCACTTTGGTGAGGCAACATGCTTACCTAATTTATTAACCTGAGTTTGTTATGCCCTCCAGTGTCCATTTTTTCTTTTTTTTTTTTTTTTGCTTCACCAGCTTTTTAACTTATAAGCACCATACAAAATTTTCAGTCACTCATGCATCATTCATAGAAACACCTAACATTTAGTCCTACAATTCCAGACTACGTAGACACACTTTCATTCATATGCAGTCAGATTCCCAGTAATTCTGTTAAAAAACACATACAACTCACATACATTCATTCATTCATTCATTCACATAATGAAATATTCTCTAATTTCATTGGTTGACTCATTTATTAACACCCACAGATTCCAAGAAAAATTAAACACAAAGCAACAGTGTAACAATCTATATTAGCACAGCATTCTGAAACTGTACTTACAGATGTATACATTTTTGAGGCAGTATTGGACATAGCATTTGAACACTTTTTATCATCATTGCATTTTGAAACTGCATTTTTGCAAACTTTTTTTTTTTTTTGTTTGTAGCTGCATAAACTGAGTGTGAATTTTGTAAGAATATATGGCTGAATATGTATGTGTTTTAATGTGTCTGCAATGCAAGATTTGGGGTAAACTTTTGTGTTGCATTTTTTTTAAATATGAATTCAGCATATCAGTTTGATGTATTTTGTATATGTTTACATGTCATTTATTCATGATCATTCTTCTTAGTTTCATTTTTTTCTGCATAGCCATTCTTTATACAGATGTTATGCACCATTGCACTCAGATTTCTTCAGACAAAATAGCCAAAACTTCAGCTGAGTAAAAGAGATCCCATAACACACTGTCCCATAAGTTGCAAGGTATGACATTTATAAAGAAATTTAAAAGCAAAAGTTAGTATCTGGCTAATAACTTCAGTGCCCAAAATTACATTTAGAGGCTTATAAGTAAACCATTGCCAAAATGTAAAGCTTTATATGAGGTATAATGCCCACATCTTCCTCCACCACTGCTACTTACTATAATCACATCCATAAGTACCATTACTGGGAAAAAGTCAAATTATTTGCTTTTTGAATAAGGCAATATTTGTTTTTCACCTTTCTTTAGCAAATTAAGATAAAATCACCATTTTCAATATATAGTGATCAAATCAGTTTGATTGGAGCACTTGTGTTTCTGCAGAAGAAATGACACATTAAAATGATTACATTAGACATTGCTCAGTTCTGACTTCCATACGTTTCAAGAATTCAAATATTCTGCAGAACTGGCTCCCTATTTTGGGAGTGAAAAGCTTTGAGCAATGAGTCTATGTGTCATAAAATAAAATGTATAAATGTATAAATGCAAAAAAAAAAATGCATAGCATTTGTAGTTACAAACAGCACTAGACAGACTCTAAAGGCATGAACTGTTATGGATTTTCACAAACTGCTCACATGTATGGTTGTATTTCACCATATCAGTGCTTACTTATAGCTAATGTTAGATCTTTATAGTAATACTTTATTAATCTTGCCAGCTCAGTTTATTTCATAAATTAAAATGAATGGGTATGTCACTGTATGTTATCATGGCAATTTGTGAAAGTGCAAATGAATTATATTCCAATCATACAGAAGGGAAGAGAGTCTTCATTAAAAATGGTGAAAAATAATTTGTCTCAAATATGTCAAGCTAGCTTTTCAGCAGTACTTGTATTACTATTTATCATGCAGGTAAATAAATACCCCTGTACGACAATATAAACAGACTATGATAAATGATGCTACTGAAATAAGCTTGCATGAGTAATAGAGCATTTTTAAGCATATAGATGGTTATATAAATAAAGTGTAGGGGAAACATGGCAAAAATGCATACTGTTATACATGTGCAGAATTAAACATCATTGACATTTTTCTATTTTATCACTGTGCAAAGAGTTAGTCAGTTTTATTGCCATCAGATATACAGTTTTGCTCCAAGGAGGCCTGCAGATTGTCACAGAGAAATAATCAGTTGCAGTTTGAACCTCTGCAATAGTTATCAAGAGTATCAAATTCTGTGTACTGGAAGGGATGTTTGAAAAAAATTGGGAGGGGGCATTGTCTAAAATTTTGTGTTAAAGAAGTTGATTATTAGATCCTGTGCAATTAACTATTGGTACGTATATTTCATGTTAATTGATTAAATGATTGCCTTTGTTATCCAGTATAGATTGTCTAGGCAAAGCCGATTTCCTTTGCTGATCTGAGGAGAAAAGCTCTTGACACTTCACAGTAACTGAATACAATTAAACATGAATCAACAGAGAACTTTATGACGTGTCAGTTAAGACATTTATTCACAAAACATAAAAAAATTATAAAAGAAAAAAAATGTATCACTCACATACTGAAAACCAAACTTATCACAGAAAAAGTGCATTATATACAAAGTAAGTAAAACATATACAAATAGCTTGTTTTAATGACTAGGACAAAAATAGAGGTTAAAGAAGAAGGTGAACTCATAAGGTAGAAACATAGTATAAGAAGGAAGGGATTGGTAATGGGATTGGAAGAAGAAAGGAGATATGTTTAGTTCCCCTATCAGATACAGTTAAAGGGGTACTGAAGTGCCTTTATTCCAGTGCATGATATACATTAAAGTGGTATGAATGCTGTGTATGACAAGAAGAATTGTCTAATTCCCCTCACTAAAATGTAGGATTAGTGTGATACATGAAGGAAGACTTTATTGTCCTCTTAAATTGATTTAGTTTCAGCGGCTTTCTAATTTTTTCTATAAGAATATTCTACTTTCTGGGAATACTAATAAGTAATGAGCATTTCACTAGCTATTATTGTCCTTGGTAATTTTGATCTGGAATTAGTGCATGACTGTAGATTACATGAGTGAGTTTAGATGCACATGTCAGGTGGTTTTAAGGTTAGGAATTTATTATGAATGTACAGGATGTGCTGAGAAATGTTTACTGGTGCTGGGGAAAGGTGTGTTTTAGCCACCTGATATTTATTACAGATCTATGACATGATTTGTGGATGGAAGGAATATATAGAATTTTGGTTTTGTTCACTGAATGTATTAGTAATGTCAGAAAAGCTTAGGTTGGGGAAAGAATACGATTAGGACTTTTACTGGTCAAAGAAGATGAGCTATATTTTTCTAGAGGACCTTGGGATGGTTGATATGCATTATTACGTAAATATAATTTTTGATGAGATAGGTGAGGAAATAACCTTGTTCCTGAGTCATTGAAAGTATACTATTCAATGAGGGGTTTTAGGATATAATGTGTCTTCTATGCTGTATCTCTCTAGTTCATGTTTGATTTAATTTCACTAGTGAGCCAGGATACTGATTTATCTTTTATTTTTTCAGCTAATAGGGGCTATTTAGTTTATTATACCAATGATCGCTTTGTTAATGTATACACAGTATTTTCTAGGTTGAGTAGAGTGAGCATCTGTTATTTCTGTTATAGCAAAATAGTTGTACTTTTAGTACTCTAATGCAGTCACAGAGTACAAAAACAGAATAGTGGCTACTTATCAAGTCAGATATGATGCCTACCTAAGTTACATTTTCTCAGTAGGAACTTTAAATTATCCTTTACTGGATTTTCTGGCAGATGAATTGTTAATATGAGTTGTGGTGGTATAAATTTATTGTAACAGTCTGAACAGATTTATCAATGGGCATGTGTCAACGGCAATTGCATATGACCAAAGAGTATTTCATTTGCATGGCAGCAATAACACATTCCCTTTTAATATTATTTGGAAACAAAGAAATGCATATTTTCAGAATATATTGTGCTGTAATAGTGAGGAATTTAGTCACTAATCCTCACTATAGCTAACAATGTTCAAAGTTATGCATGTTGGGGTGTTAATATGGTTTATGGTACACTGAATGCTATCGTTATTGATAGTGGTTAAAATGGTTTATGTTACACTGAATGCTATCGTTATTGATAGTGGTTAATATGGTTTATGGTACACTGAATGCTATCATTATTGATAGTGGTTAATATGGTTTATGGTACACTGAATGCTATCATTATTGATAGTGGTTAATATGGTTTATGGTACACTGAATGCTATCGTTATTGATAGTGGTTAATATGGTTTATGGTACACTGAATGCTATCGTTATTGATAGTGGTTAATATGGTTTATGGTACACTGAATGCTATCATTATTGATAGTGGTTAATATGGTTTATGGTACACTGAATGCTATCATTATTGATAGTGGTTAATATGGTTTATGGTACACTGAATGCTATCATTATTGATAGTGGTTAATATGGTTTATGGTACACTGAATGCTATCATTATTGATAGTGGTTAATATGGTTTATGGTACACTGAATGCTATTGTTATTGATAGTGGTTAATATGGTTTATGGTACACTGAATGCTATCATTATTGATAGTGGTTAATATGGTTTATGGTACACTGAATGCTATCATTATTGATAGTGGTTAATATGGTTTATGGTACACTGAATGCTATCGTTATTGATAGTGGTTAATATGGTTTATGGTACACTGAATGCTATCATTATTGATAGTGGTTAATATGGTTTATGGTACACTGAATGCTATCATTATTGATAGTGGTTAATATGGTTTATGGTACACTGAATGCTATCGTTATTGATAGTGGTTAATATGGTTTATGGTACACTGAATGCTATCATTATTGATAGTGGTTAATATGGTTTATGGTACACTGAATGCTATCATTATTGATAGTGGTTAATATGGTTTATGGTACACTGAATGCTATCATTATTGATAGTGGTTAATATGGTTTATGGTACACTGAATGCTATTGTTATTGATAGTGGTTAATATGGTTTATGGTACGCTGAATGCTATTGTTATTGATAGTGGTTTATATGGTTTATGGTACACTGAATGCTATCGTTATTGATAGTGGTTAATATGGTTTATGGTACACTGAATGCTATCATTATTGATAGTGGTTAATATGGTTTATGGTACACTGAATGCTATCGTTATTGATAGTGGTTAATATGGTTTATGGTACACTGAATGCTATCGTTATTGATAGTGGTTAATATGGTTTATGGTACACTGAATGCTATCGTTATTGATAGTGGTTAATATGGTTTATGGTACACTGAATGCTATCATTATTGATAGTGGTTAATATGGTTTATGGTACACTGAATGCTATTGTTATTGATAGTGGTTAATATGGTTTATGGTACACTGAATGCTATCGTTATTGATAGTGGTTAATATGGTTTATGGTACACTGAATGCTATTGTTATTGATAGTGGTTAATATGGTTTATGGTACACTGAATGCTATCATTATTGATAGTGGTTAATATGGTTTATGGTACACTGAATGCTATTGTTATTGATAGTGGTTAATATGGTTTATGGTACACTGAATGCTATCGTTATTGATAGTGGTTAATATGGTTTATGGTACGCTGAATGCTATTGTTATTGATAGTGGTTTATATGGTTTATGGTACACTGAATGCTATCATTATTGATAGTGGTTAATATGGTTTATGGTACACTGAATGCTATCATTATTGATAGTGGTTAATATGGTTTATGGTACACTGAATGCTATCGTTATTGATAGTGGTTAATATGGTTTATGGTACACTGAATGCTATCATTATTGATAGTGGTTAATATGGTTTATGGTACACTGAATGCTATCGTTATTGATAGTGGTTAATATGGTTTATGGTACACTGAATGCTATCGTTATTGATAGTGGTTAATATGGTTTATGGTACACTGAATGCTATCATTATTGATAGTCGCTGATATGGTTTATGGTACACTGAATAATTATCATTATTGATAGGTGTTAACATGGTTTGTAGTACACTGAATGCTATCGTTATTGATAGTGGTTAATATGGTTTATGGTACACTGAATGCTATCATTATTGATAGGTGTTAACATGGTTTGTAGTACACTGAATGCTATCGTTATTGATAGTGATTAATATGCTTTATGGTACACTGAATGCTATCATTATTGATAGTGGTTAATATTGCTTATGGTACAGTGATTGCTATCATTATTGATAGTGGTTAATATGGGTTATGGTGCACTGAATGGTATCACTATTGATATTGGTTAATATGGTTTATGGTACACTGAATGCTATCGTTATTGATAGTGGTTAATATGGTTTATGGTACGCTGAATGCTATTGTTATTGATAGTGGTTTATATGGTTTATGGTACACTGAATGCTATCGTTATTGATAGTGGTTAATATGGTTTATGGTACACTGAATGCTATTATTATTGATAGTGGTTAATATGGTTTATGGTGCACTGAAATCTATCGTTATTGATAGTGGTTAATATGGTTTATGGTACACTGAATGCTATCATTATTGATAGTGGTTAATATGGTTTATGGTACACTGAATGCTATTGTTATTGATAGTGGTTAATATGGTTTATGGTACACTGAATGCTATCGTTATTGATAGTGGTTAATATGGTTTATGGTACACTGAATGCTATCGTTATTGATAGTGGTTAATATGGTTTATGGTACACTGAATGCTATCATTATTGATAGTGGTTAATATGGTTTATGGTACACTGAATGCTATCATTATTGATAGTGGTTAATATGGTTTATGGTACACTGAATGCTATTGTTATTGATAGTGGTTAATATGGTTTATGGTACACTGAATGCTATCATTATTGATAGTGGTTAATATGGTTTATGGTACACTGAATGCTATCATTATTGATAGTGGTTAATATGGTTTATGGTACACTGAATGCTATCATTATTGATAGTGGTTAATATGGTTTATGGTACGCTGAATGCTATTGTTATTGATAGTGGTTTATATGGTTTATGGTACACTGAATGCTATCGTTATTGATAGTGGTTAATATGGTTTATGGTACACTGAATGCTATTATTATTGATAGTGGTTAATATGGTTTATGGTACACTGAATGCTATCATTATTGATAGTGGTTAATATGGTTTATGGTACACTGAATGCTATCATTATTGATAGTGGTTAATATGGTTTATGGTACACTGAATGCTATCGTTATTGATAGTGGTTAATATGGTTTATGGTACACTGAATGCTATCATTATTGATAGTGGTTAATATGGTTTATGGTACACTGAATGCTATCATTATTGATAGTGGTTAATATGGTTTATGGTACACTGAATGCTATTGTTATTGATAGTGGTTAATATGGTTTATGGTACACTGAATGCTATCGTTATTGATAGTGGTTAATATGGTTTATGGTACACTGAATGCTATCGTTATTGATAGTGGTTAATATGGTTTATGGTACACTGAATGCTATCATTATTGATAGTGGTTAATATGGTTTATGGTACACTGAATGCTATCATTATTGATAGTGGTTAATATGGTTTATGGTACACTGAATGCTATTGTTATTGATAGTGGTTAATATGGTTTATGGTACACTGAATGCTATCATTATTGATAGTGGTTAATATGGTTTATGGTACACTGAATGCTATTGTTACTGATAGTGGTTAATATGGTTTATGGTACACTGAATGCTATCGTTACTGATAGTGGTTAATATGGTTTATGGTACACTGAATGCAATAGTTATTGATAGTGGTTTATATGGTTTATGGTACATTGAATGCTATCATTATTGATAGTGGTTAATATGGTTTATGGTACACTGAATGCTATTATTATTGATAGTGGTTAATATGGTTTATGGTACACTGAATGCTATCGTTATTGATAGTGGTTAATATGGTTTATGGTACACTGAATGCTATCGTTATTGATAGTGGTTAATATGGTTTATGGTACACTGAATGCTATCATTATTGATAGTGGTTAATATGGTTTATGGTACGCTGAATGCTATTGTTATTGATAGTGGTTTATATGGTTTATGGTACACTGAATGCTATCATTATTGATAGTGGTTAATATGGTTTATGGTACACTGAATGCTATCATTATTGATAGTGGTTAATATGGTTTATGGTGCACTGAATGCTATCATTATTGATAGTGGTTAATATGTTTTATGGTACACTGAAATCTATAGTTATTGATAGTGGTTAATATGGTTTATGGTACACTAAATGCTATCGTTACTGATAGTGGTTTATATGGTTTATGGTACACTGAATGCTATCATTATTGATAGTGGTTAATATGGTTTATGGTACACTGAATGCTATCGTTATTGATAGTGGTTAATATGGTTTATGGTACACTGAATGCTATCGTTATTGATAGTGGTTAATATGGTTTATGGTACACTGAATGCTATCATTATTGATAGTGGTTAATATGGTTTATGGTACACTGAATGCTATCATTATTGATAGTGGTTAATATGGTTTATGGTACACTGAATGCTATCATTATTGATAGTGGTTAATATGGTTTATGGTACACTGAATGCTATCGTTATTGATAGTGGTTAATATGGTTTATGGTACACTGAATGCTATCGTTATTGATAGTGGTTAATATGGTTTATGGTACACTGAATGCTATCATTATTGATAGTGGTTAATATGGTTTATGGTACACTGAATGCTATCGTTATTGATAGTGGTTAATATGGTTTATGGTACACTGAATGCTATCATTATTGATTTATGGTACACTGAATGCTATCGTTATTGATAGTGGTTAATATGGTTTATGGTACACTGAATGCTATTGTTATTGATAGTGGTTAATATGGTTTATGGTACACTGAATGCTATCATTATTGATAGTGGTTAATATGGTTTATGGTACACTGAATGCTATCATTTTTGATAGTGGTTAATATCGTTTATGGTAGACTGAATTCTATCGTTGTTGATGGTTAATATGGTTGATGGTACACTGAATGCTATCATTATTGATAGTGGTTAATATGGTTTATGGTACACTGAATGCTATCGTTATTGATAGTGGTTAATATGGTTTATGGTACACTGAATGCTATCATTATTGATAGTGGTTAATATGGTTTATGGTACACTGAATGCTATCATTATTGATAGTGGTTAATATGGTTTATGGTACACTGAATGCTATCATTATTGATAGTGGTTAATATGGTTTATGGTACACTGAATGCTATCATTATTGATAGTGGTTAATATGGTTTATGGTACACTGAATGCTATCGTTATTGATAGTGGTTAATATGGTTTATGGTACACTGAATGCTATCGCTATTCTTATTGATAGTGATTAATATGGTTTATGGTACACTTAATGCTATCTTTATTGATAGTGGTTTATATGGTTTATGGTACACTGAATGCTATCATTATTGATAGTGGTTAATATGGTTTATGGTACACTGAATGCTATCATTATTGATAGTGGTTAATATGGTTTATGGTACACTGAATGCTATCGTTATTGATAGTGGTTAATATGGTTTATGGTACACTGAATGCTATCATTATTGATAGTGGTTAATATGGTTTATGGTACACTGAATGCTATCATTATTGATAGTGGTTAATATGGTTTATGGTACGCTGAATGCTATTGTTATTGATAGTGGTTTATATGGTTTATGGTACACTGAATGCTATCGTTATTGATAGTGGTTAATATGGTTTATGGTACACTGAATGCTATCATTATTGATAGTGGTTAATATGGTTTATGGTACACTGAATGCTATCGTTATTGATAGTGGTTAATATGGTTTATGGTACACTGAATGCTATCGTTATTGATAGTGGTTAATATGGTTTATGGTACACTGAATGCTATCGTTATTGATAGTGGTTAATATGGTTTATGGTACACTGAATGCTATCATTATTGATAGTGGTTAATATGGTTTATGGTACACTGAATGCTATCATTATTGATAGTGGTTAATATGGTTTATGGTACGCTGAATGCTATTGTTATTGATAGTGGTTTATATGGTTTATGGTACACTGAATGCTATCATTATTGATAGTGGTTAATATGGTTTATGGTACACTGAATTCTATTATTATTGATAGTGGTTAATATGGTTTATGGTACACTGAATGCTATCATTATTGATAGTGGTTAATATGGTTTATGGTACACTGAATGCTATCATTATTGATAGTGGTTAATATGGTTTATGGTACACTGAATGCTATTGTTATTGATAGTGGTTAATATGGTTTATGGTACACTGAATGCTATCGTTATTGATAGTGGTTAATATGGTTTATGGTACACTGAATGCTATCGTTATTATTAGTGTTTAATATGGTTTATGGTACACTGAATGCTATCGTTATTGATAGTGGTTAATATGGTTTATGGTACACTGAATGCTATCGTTATTGATAGTGGTTAATATGGTTTATGGTACACTGAATGCTATCGTTATTGATAGTGGTTAATATGGTTTATGGTACACTGAATGCTATCATTATTGATAGTGGTTAATATGGTTTATGGTACACTGAATGCTATCGTTATTGATAGTGGTTAATATGGTTTATGGTACACTGAATGCTATCGTTATTGATAGTGGTTAATATGGTTTATGGTACACTGAATGCTATCATTATTGATAGTGGTTAATATGGTTTATGGTACACTGAATGCTATCATTATTGATAGTGGTTAATATGGTTTATGGTACACTGAATGCTATCATTATTGATAGTGGTTAATATGGTTTATGGTACACTGAATGCTATCATTATTGATAGTGGTTTATATGGTTTATGGTACACTGAATGCTATCGTTATTGATAGTGGTTAATATGGTTTATGGTACACTGAGTGCTATCGTTATTGATAGTAATTAAGATGGTTTATGGTACACTGAATGCTATCGTTATTGATAGTGGTTAATATGGTTTATGGTACGCTGAATGCTATTGTTATTGATAGTGGTTTATATGGTTTATGGTACACTGAATGCTATCGTTATTGATAGTGGTTAATATGGTTTATGGTACACTGAATGCTATTATTATTGATAGTGGTTAATATGGTTTATGGTGCACTGAAATCTATCGTTATTGATAGTGGTTAATATGGTTTATGGTACACTGAATGCTATCGTTATTGATAGTGGTTAATATGGTTTATGGTACGCTGAATGCTATTGTTATTGATAGTGGTTAATATGGTTTATGGTACACTGAATGCTATCATTATTGATAGTGGTTAATATGGTTTATGGTACACTGAATTCTATTATTATTGATAGTGGTTTATATGGTTTATGGTACACTGAATGCTATCATTATTGATAGTGGTTAATATGGTTTATTGTACACTGAATTCTATTATTATTGATAGTGGTTAATATGGTTTATGGTGCACTGAAATCTATCGTTATTGATAGAGGTTAATATGGTTTACAGTACACTGAGTGCTATCGTTATTGATAGTGGTTAATATGGTTTATGGTACACTGAGTGCTATCGTTATTGATAGTAATTAAGATGGTTTATGGTACACTGAATGCTATCGTTATTGATAGTGGTTAATATGGTTTATGGTACGCTGAATGCTATTGTTATTGATAGTGGTTTATATGGTTTATGGTACACTGAATGCTATCGTTATTGATAGTGGTTAATATGGTTTATGGTACACTGAATGCTATTATTATTGATAGTGGTTAATATGGTTTATGGTGCACTGAAATCTATCGTTATTGATAGTGGTTAATATGGTTTATGGTACACTGAATGCTATCGTTATTGATAGTGGTTAATATGGTTTATGGTACGCTGAATGCTATTGTTATTGATAGTGGTTTATATGGTTTATGGTACACTGAATGCTATCATTATTGATAGTGGTTAATATGGTTTATGGTACACTGAATGCTATTATTATTGATAGTGGTTAATATGGTTTATGGTGCACTGAAATCTATCGTTATTGATAGTGGTTAATATGGTTTATGGTACACTGAATGCTATCATTATTGATAGTGGTTAATATGGTTTATGGTACACTGAATGCTATCGTTATTGATAGTGGTTAATATGGTTTATGGTACACTGAATGCTATCATTATTGATAGTGGTTAATATGGTTTATGGTACGCTGAATGCTATTGTTATTGATAGTGGTTTATATGGTTTATGGTACACTGAATGCTATCATTATTGATAGTGGTTAATATGGTTTATGGTACACTGAATGCTATTATTATTGATAGTGGTTAATATGGGTTATGGTGCACTGAATGCTATCATTATTGATAGTGGTTAATATGGTTTATGGTACACTGAATGCTATCGTTATTGATAGTGGTTAATATGGTTTATGGTACGCTGAATGCTATTGTTATTGATAGTGGTTTATATGGTTTATGGTACACTGAATGCTATCGTTATTGATAGTGGTTAATATGGTTTATGGTACACTGAATGCTATTATTATTGATAGTGGTTAATATGGTTTATGGTACACTGAATGCTATCGTTATTGATAGTGGTTAATATGGTTTATGGTACACTGAATGCTATCGTTATTGATAGTGGTTAATATGGTTTATGGTACGCTGAATGCTATTGTTATTGATAGTGGTTAATATGGTTTATGGTACACTGAATGCTATCATTATTGATAGTGGTTAATATGGTTTATGGTACACTGAATTCTATTATTATTGATAGTGGTTTATATGGTTTATGGTACACTGAATGCTATCATTATTGATAGTGGTTAATATGGTTTATTGTACACTGAATTCTATTATTATTGATAGTGGTTAATATGGTTTATGGTGCACTGAAATCTATCGTTATTGATAGAGGTTAATATGGTTTACAGTACACTGAGTGCTATCGTTATTGATAGTGGTTAATATGGTTTATGGTACACTGAATGCTATCGTTATTGATAGTGGTTAATATGGTTTATGGTACACTGAATGCTATCGTTATTGATAGTGGTTAATATGGTTTATGGTACGCTGAATGCTATTGTTATTGATAGTGGTTTATATGGTTTATGGTACACTGAATGCTATCGTTATTGATAGTGGTTAATATGGTTTATGGTACGCTGAATGCTATTGTTATTGATAGTGGTTTATATGGTTTATGGTACACTGAATGCTATCATTATTGATAGTGGTTAATATGGTTTATGGTACGCTGAATGCTATTGTTATTGATAGTGGTTTATATGGTTTATGGTACACTGAATGCTATCGTTATTGATAGTGGTTAATATGGTTTATGGTACACTGAATGCTATCATTATTGATAGTGGTTAATATTGCTTATGGTACAGTGATTGCTATCATTATTGATAGTGGTTAATATGGGTTATGGTACACTGAATGCTATCACTATTGATAGTGGTTAATATGGTTTATGGTACACTGAATGCTATCATTATTGATAGTGGTTAATATGGTTTATGGTACGCTGAATGCTATTGTTATTGATAGTGGTTAATATGGTTTATGGTACACTGAATGCTATCGTTATTGATAGTGGTTAATATGGTTTATGGTACACTGAATGCTATCGTTATTGATAGTGGTTAATATGGTTTATGGTACGCTGAATGCTATTGTTATTGATAGTGGTTTATATGGTTTATGGTACACTGAATGCTATCGTTATTGATAGTGGTTAATATGGTTTATGGTACACTGAATGCTATTATTATTGATAGTGGTTAATATGGTTTATGGTGCACTGAAATCTATCGTTATTGATAGTGGTTAATATGGTTTATGGTACACTGAATGCTATCGTTATTGATAGTGGTTAATATGGTTTATGGTACGCTGAATGCTATTGTTATTGATAGTGGTTAATATGGTTTATGGTACACTGAATGCTATCATTATTGATAGTGGTTAATATGGTTTATGGTACACTGAATTCTATTATTATTGATAGTGGTTTATATGGTTTATGGTACACTGAATGCTATCATTATTGATAGTGGTTAATATGGTTTATGGTACACTGAATTCTATTATTATTGATAGTGGTTAATATGGTTTATGGTGCACTGAAATCTATCGTTATTGATAGTGGTTAATATGGTTTATGGTACACTGAATGCTATCATTATTGATAGTGGTTAATATGGTTTATGGTACACTGAATGCTATCGTTATTGATAGTGGTTAATATGGTTTATGGTACACTGAATGCTATCATTATTGATAGTGGTTAATATGGTTTATGGTACACTGAATGCTATCATTATTGATAGTGGTTAATATGGTTTATGGTACACTGAATGCTATCGTTATTGATAGTGGTTAATATGGTTTATGGTACACTGAATGCTATTATTATTGATAGTGGTTAATATGGGTTATGGTGCACTGAATGGTATCACTATTGATATTGGTTAATATGGTTTATGGTACACTGAATGCTATCGTTATTGATAGTGGTTAATATGGTTTATGGTACGCTGAATGCTATTGTTATTGATAGTGGTTTATATGGTTTATGGTACACTGAATGCTATCGTTATTGATAGTGGTTAATATGGTTTATGGTACACTGAATGCTATCATTATTGATAGTGGTTAATATGGTTTATGGTACACTGAATGCTATTATTATTGATAGTGGTTAATATGGTTTATGGTACACTGAATGCTATCATTATTGATAGTGGTTAATATGGTTTATGGTACACTGAATGCTATCGTTATTGATAGTGGTTAATATGGTTTATGGTACACTGAATGCTATCATTATTGATAGTGGTTAATATGGTTTATGGTACGCTGAATGCTATTGTTATTGATAGTGGTTTATATGGTTTATGGTACACTGAATGCTATCATTATTGATAGTGGTTAATATGGTTTATGGTACACTGAATTCTATTATTATTAATAGTGGTTTATATGGTTTACAGTACACTGAATGCTATCATTATTGATAGTGGTTAATATGGTTTATGGTACACTGAATGCTATCATTATTGATAGTGGTTAATATGGTTTATGGTACACTGAATGCTATCGTTATTGATAGTGGTTAATATGGTTTATGGTACACCAAATGCTGTCGGTTTTGATAATGGTTAGAGAGTGAAAGTTCTTTAATGATACCCTCATAATCATGGTTGGAGGATAACAGAGTAGAGGAGATCAATTCTGATGATGGTTCACTTTTCTGATTGTTCAGCAGGGTATGGAAAGTGTCTCATCAGTACTTCTTTAATGATTTACAGACTTCAGATAGTCATTTGGAAACTTGGCTATCAGGTCTAGAAGCAAAAAGCAACAAAGCAGCTAGAATTCAGTGGAGATGTACATACTGTACAATATAAATACTGTCTTGGAAATGGCTATTAAGTGATTTTGCTTTTATTCAAAGGGTCCAGGGTTACAGATGTGTGTATTCAGAGGTACATGTAGAATGGAATTTGAAAATACATGGTATGGACATCATTGTAGTTTAATGGGAATTTTTGTGAAAGCTGATTTCAGGTCATTGCTGTAGTAATAACTAATGTATTTTAGGATTTGCGTGGTCTAGCTGTCTGAAAACTGATTTACAGATAGGTCAATGAAGTCAGGAAGCCAAATACATCACAGACCTCATACTCATAGGCATACTGGAGGCATAACATGTAACCAAGTTGTAGGACTTGTCCAAGTGATATATGAAGGACAGTTTTAGTCAATTTATGGGGGACTTCATGTACATTATCCATACCTCAAACATTATGTATGATATCATCGATTACACCTTGGTAAGTTCAAAAAGCACAAGACCAGCAAACAGTGGCAATTTTCACCAAACTTTTTATTTCATTGTGCAAAAGCACATATAGAGTAAAAATCAGCCCAGTTTTGGCTGTACTATTACTTAGCCTTCATCGGTGTGAATACATTACACTTTACTCATTATATATAATTGAAAATTAAACATGTGACCAGTTAAAGGTGCTCATTTAATGATCCATGAAATATTAAATGCAAAGGAGAAAAAATGGATCATTAAGTTATATGGTTTATTTAAACCTGGATTAAATGAGCACCTTTAATTGGTCACATGTTTAATGTATTCACACTGATAAAGGTTAAGTAATAGTACAGCCGAAACCGGTCTGATTTTTGCTCTATATGTGCATTTGCACAATGAAATAAAAAGTTTGGTGAAAATTGCCACTGTTTGCTGGTCATGTGCTTTTTGAATTGTTCATGTTTGAATTGAAACCTTGCAGCTGCCATACGTGCAGAGTTTACTTCACTTTACACCTTGGTAAAACACCATGCCACCACACCTTTTGTGTACTTGGAAGGGGAGTAATGATACTTTTCATAACAGCTGTAGAACACCTATTTTATAGAAACATGAGTTGGTGACTGAATTGCTGACTGTGGTCTTAAACTCACATGTTGGTTCACACGGAAAATACAATGATACAAAATTAACTATTCTGCAGAACTATTAATTTTAAAGTGCATCCAGTCATCTCCATGTATAATATTATGCCATTCTATCAAGGAAGTTAAAAGCTGTGCATATTTAAGTCTTATTTCTTCATTTAATCAGGTAACTATTTTTTCAGCTATATCCTTATTAGATACAATATCAAGATGATAGGTCTTCAAGTACTGAGAGACAACTGGGCTGTAATAACTATATATAGAGGTACTGCAGCATTTATTGAAAAGAGGATTGCAGTAATATCTAGTAACCAGGCAATATATATATAGTTCTGTACCACAAACCTTTCTGCATAGAGCTTGGAGGAAGACATAGTCATAAAGATCCCCAAAGGTAAATGGAAAAAGTACATTGCAGGTGCTGATAACAGCACTCTTGTCAAATATCAAAGACTGAAACAATACTGATGTTATATACTTTAACTATACTCTGACTTATGAAAGTTGTTCATTCCTGTCACACTACTACAAACCCTAAACATATGATGAAAAAAAAGTGTAGGCAGGCTACTTCTTCAGACAGTTACGCACATTATTTGTGAAGTAGTGCCTGACAAGAATGAAATTAAATTTGTGAAATGTTGGTAGGGGCTTTTTATTTCGGGAAGTCAGTCCCAAAACTCAGACCTCTTAAAATAAGGTAATTCAGTAAAGCTTTCCAAGGTGCAATTAGTAGGAAGTGAAGTATATAGACTGGTACCTGAGGGCCAAAGTCTATAGGTGAAGGTTTTAGTTTTGAGAAGTGACCGAAGAATGGGGGGACAAATCATTCCCAATTATAACACCCATAGCTACTAATGGCATCTTGGCATTTTGTAGTCTGGCTTCCTTGATTAAGAGACTTGCTAATTAATTAATTCTAGACAGTATAAGAAAGGGAAGGGTATAAGTAATTAAATGGCCCTAAGGATGTTAACCTGGAATATGCTGCAGTAGAAATACCAATCATAGTCTGTCAGTTATTATTATCATTTTTTATTTCCTTTCATATCTTTAAAACCAAGAACAATACGTGTTATTCAGGGGCATAGTGTGAAATGTCATAGTGGGAAAATATTCATTGTCTCTTTCCATGTATAATATACTTTACTGGAGATATCACTAACTGTTTGCTATTAATTATGAATATTCAATACATTTCCATATGTATATTACATATATACACATACAGCAACAGATAAAGGCTGCATGGAGATCAAAAATTCAAATAAAGTGTACATGTTCTGTGTTCTATGGTATCTTGACAGAAAAAATAGCATCTCAATAGACTCATCTAAAGCACAAACTTGCCAACAGCTCTGGAGATCAGGTTTCATTATCTACATGAGAATGTGGTCGTGATTGCATGGGGTTCAGAAGATGGCAGGTTTCCAAACGATTGTTACGATTCTCTGAAATGAATCAGTTTGTGACTTCTTCGTCTCATAAACAAAGTTGGTAGCTCATTTTTTTTGTATTATCTAGTTGTGAAGACATTGAGTGTATATTCTACCTTTGTGAATAACTTGTTTCCTGGAATCTTTGTCCTTATAAGCTCCTTCTCTTAGCCTATCACCTTCAAAGCCATGTAGGCAGACAGTCATAGTAATTTTACATGTGATTTTATAATCATGCTGGTTAATTCATTCCTTCATAACTCAGGAGATGATGGAAAGAGGTAGAGAGAGAAAATACAAATGTGCATATGTGTGTGTATTGTGTCTGTCTGTCTGTCTTTTTTAGGGCACATTGAGACTGCTGTCTGTTCTGATAATGTCTCCAATAGTAAAGGGTTGCAGGAAAGTACAGTGGCACAATGTGAAACATGTCATGAGGATAGAGAAAGTCTACACAACTGAGAGGAAAGGATACAGAATAAAAACATAAACATGAATGAATTAAAAGTAAAAGGTGTTATGCCATTTGTTAAATAACACTGTAATGTAAGACAAAGTTGTTGCTGTAGACAATAAACTATAAGCAGCTGAAATGCATGCGAGCAAATTATCAAGGGAAGTTAATGTGATGATAGAGACTTCCAACATATGTCTTGCTGATATCTATCAATGACCAAATCAGACAGTGAAAAAACACCAAGTAATCAATTTATCATACCTCTCTATTATCTTGATTTAAAGATACTATGTATATAGCATTTAAGTATTGTAGAAACAGAATTATCCCTTATAAAGTAGTTGAAATTATGTCTAAAAACATATTTATTTATTGGTCAAATGGATTTGTTTACTGGATCCCCACATGTATTAATAGCAATGTCACTTTATTCCTCTTCGGTAATAATATTATTTCTGTTATGTTAAGCACGGAAATAGCATTTATTATTGGTGAAAGTATTATCTGTATATTGAAAGTATGAGTAAAACGTACAAATATGGAGAAATGAGCGTATTCATTTTTGTTAGAGTAAGTACTGGAATTCATATTGATGCTGATAATCCTTAAGCAGAAGCTCATTAAAACTGGTATTGCATTACTTTAACTTTATTAAAAGGTCATTCAAAATTAAGGTTCCTTCCACTTCATAATATAATCAACAGATTCTTTTCCTCTCAGAAATTCAATGTTTCGAATGAGACACTTTTATGAGAATATCTTAATTAAATGAATGTAATTGCTTGACATTTACGACATGCACATAAATGTTCCAGTGTCCATATTTTCAAATAAAAATATGCAGAAGGTCATTAAATATTCAACCAGTAATAATTTTGATTTGCCTTAATGAGAATGGCCAAAACAGACAGCCATTCTATCCACTTTTAAAATGTACAAAACTTGAGTATAAGTAAGATAATAGTCAAAAAAACATTCATGCAGATTTCCTTCAAGGCAGTGTTTTGTTTCATTTCAAAATAGAAAAAAAGACATGCACTCATTAATGAATGTCATACTTTAAATAAATTAAGCCTAAAGTATGGGATGACAGTCACCTCTTTGAACCAACTGTGTCTTCTTTTAGGTAACCCACAGATTTCTTGTTTGAATGGCATCTCTATTGACAGGTCACTCATAAAAATGTAAAATGCCAAGGTTTTCTGCTTCATTTCTTAGGGAAATAGATGTGTTAACTTTTATTCAAAAGGCTTAAACTCTTTAACAAGCAAAAATATCACAGTGCTTCTTGTCTAGTTTTTTCTTCCTGTATATTAAGATGTTCCTGTTTTCATCTTCATGGCAAAGATGAAAATGACTTAAGAAGCACATGTGGAGGACTTAAGAATAGCTTGCATATGGAAGGTGACATGGGTACACTGGCACCTCCCTCATACCAAAGTTAAGGAACCAATAACCCAAAGAAAACTCCTTTATAATCCCATGTAGTGCAGCAATGCCTTTTCATAGTCATATTTGTCTGGTTTAAGTGACAGGTTCTTTATGACGTCATAGATATTGGCAGCAGATAAGCTGCTTACAAGTCATTCTTCTGTAGTCTATATGCCTAACTACAAAGTCACAATTGATTTAAACATTCATCTGTGTAGAAGCAAAATTAATGAGCCTTATAGGCTTGGGCCTGCTTCACTATTTACTGTTGGGTGATCTGTGTAATTTTGCACTACGTGTGAGTGGAATAAGTGCTGGAGGCTGGGATCTTTTACAGTATGTTCTTGCAGGCTCTGGTAATTTTGTTTTACATCCTCCATGTACGTTGATAGCTTACCGGTATGCTGTAGAAGTACCATGCTTACCTATGGTGTGCTGATACAACAGGTTTTTCTCCATGTTTCTTAATGTTAACATCTTTTAGAGGTTATACTCCTATTTGGCAAAAGCACTGTGCAGCTAGTAATGATAATGCAATTGTTACATTACCTTAAAGCACCTAAGGCAACCAGACAACCACATACAGTGTGAGAGCACACCACTGAGCCTTATTGCCAGAGACTGAAGGAGCTGGGCTTTTCTTAGCACTCGGAAACTGGAGAAAGACCACTGCAGGAGACCCTGAAAATTTGTGGATGAAGTATTTAGAATGAGAGTCTTAAGTTAGATTTGATGGTTCTTAATTAAACAGTACTTAGTGAAAATAAAGAATTTTGATTGCCAAGAATGATGAATAATGGAGATGCGACTCTTGGCTACTACCTGTCTACTACTAATGCTCGTCTCAGCACAGCTGCAAATCAATACCTATTTGATCCTTCTCTCAGCAGAAACAAAACAGTAGCACCTTTTCAAGTTAGAACCTGAGAAGCAGGTGACAGATGCATCCATGATCAGCAGTCTTATCCCAGGCATTGCAGAGGTCTGAAGAGGTTTCTACCAAAATGGTAACCAGACCAGTCAGAGAAGTCCCATGCACACTGTCCAGTCAGAAACAATCAGGTATCAATGTTTTTGTTTTCCTTGTCACACCAGGAGTAAAATAGCAGCACTATTAAGTTGAATACAAATTACTAGAGCACCATCCTCTTCATTTTTAACTTTGAGTGATTCAACAGCTTAGCTCTGTTAACTGACAACATCCGTGATCTTGCAGATGCCCTCTGTTATTTTATAGAGGTCATGGATAGACGGTGGGGTAAGATGGAGGGACTCATCGACCGTAGATTGTCTGTGCTAGAGTACGTGGTATGAGTGGTGTGATGGCCATGTGGACGTAGGCCAGCAACATCAACAGCTGTAGGTTGATGTGGACATGCAAGGACACCAAGCCACTCCCGTAGTGGCAGTACCAGCCCCAGTACTGCAGGGGAGGCACTGTCCACACCACACCATAGCAGGCCACATGCAAGTGGCCCTGGCCAGTGCCAGGCGGGACCTGGTTCCAGTGGACATATGTCATCATCAGGGGAGTACTATATCATGGCTTGTACCTGGACATGCACATGGAACCCCTGGCAGGCTTAGTTCTCATGTCCGTAGCCGGAGGCAGTGAACTGCACACCATGCCAGGTATGGTCTGCAGCTGTCCAACAAACACCTGTATAGGGAAGCCACATGGCAGAACTGTGTGCATGCATACTCACACACAATACAAACACACCTAGGGCAACCCCATACCTACACACACCACATCACCATGGTCATATCAGTAATCAAAACCCTTCACTCACACAAATGGTGTCAAATGTATGGCCCAGCCTAGGTCTCTGGCAAACCAACAACACACCCTGTGCATATGATGATACCTGTGCCACATAACTGTCATCCATAACATCGATGCAGAGACAAACTAATATGGTTCTGATGCACACAGTGACTGTACTACAGTGTACCAATGTACTGCTGTGTAACATGTTGTCAGCAGTAACATTTAATGCTTACATGCCAGGAAGTGTAGCTGTCCAGCCATGAAGCATTATAGCTGTTATTAACACTGAGTGACTGTGGTCTCCATAATGTTATCCATTTGTGTTGTAGGTGTCCATGCGTCAGCAGGAGGATGGTCTGCTGTCATATCTCATAAGGGGTAGGGCACTGTGGTGACACCTTGGCTGTGCCATATCCTGGGTACAGGTAAACACATGCCACAGGTTTGTATAACAGTTACTGCCTGTGCCATATGGCCGATAGGTCTGGGGGTGGTGTATACAGGTGAGTGCATGGTGGCTGCTGTTAGCAGCCCTTCTACAGTGGACAATGGTAGTTGTACTGGGTGGTACACACCACATGTTTATGTATAACACACACAGAGGCTTTGGTGTTGATGCACTGCACAGAGAATACAGTACACATGGATGTATGTGCCTGTGCAAGGAACCCATTGTAGCCTATGTAATTCCACCAAGCCAGACTAAGCAGAACAACACATTGTGGAATAAGCAGTCCGCTAGTTTAATGATATTGATGATGGTACCGGCAGGGTATATGTCCCCCTTCCCCAATGTAGTGCAATCCTAAACTCTGTAAACATATATGTGCTGGTGTGGGTGGCACACCCCTACCCTTTGGAGGGTGACAGGTGCTGTAGAACCACAGATAGTGTGTTAGACAACTACCTAACCTGTTAACATGAACTGTACAGTATTACGGCTAGCTACGCTGGGGGGTACACTCAACAGTAACTGCAATGATGTTAACTATGTCCACAACAGCCACACCCAGCAATATATACCAACCCCAGTATTGCTACATACCTATACAGTGGGGAAGAGACCATTTACGCATCTAACACTAGTTGTGATGGAATGTATGTCCACAGGATGATACCTGTGAAATGTTAGCATATGCCATGCAGTTCTTGGACAGATGACCCCTGGGGCATGTATGTTCTGCAACCTGTAGTAGATCCCTCCACATACACACACACACTCTTACTTGGCAACACTGGGACTAGACCCCTACTTAGGTATGTAGTGCTACTGATGTGTGCGGCTTTAATTGCACACACCACACAGCTTTTAGGATGAGGTGTGTTCCAGGTTGCATGTCACATGCAGAACATCCCCAGGCATGTACAGTATAGTAATTGGGGATGTACTGGTTGTTTATGGACAATACATAGTGTGACATACTGTCATATACACACTGACAAACACATAACAGTCAGACACACATCTGAGAGACCTGGGCCTATCAGTGCTAACTTCCTTCTCAGTGAGTCCATTGTGTTACAGGTAGGTTGCACACAGCACATGCATAACTAGGCTGGATAGTTTTATCAGTTACCTGTATGGTTGATGGTAACAGTGGTCACCATACAGTGGTACATGGGACATGTACCAGTGGTGCCATGGTGTAATGACAGTATACCCAGCACCCACACCCCACTGTGGATATTTTATGCACTGGAACCCATGATGGCACTCTGATATACCCACCATCACACATTGACCAGGACTGCAATACAACCCCTTGTCCATCCCAAGAGTGATACTACAGGGATATGCATCTAATGCACATGCCACAGGCATAGTAGGGTGATGCATTGTCATGCCTCCCCTATGGGCAGCAACATCACTATCTCTAATACTGTGTGGCAATGCATATTGTAATAGGAGTATGTGGCCTTGGAATGTTGTACCCTACATATATACACACATGCACACATACACACACTTGCCAGAACTCAGTGGGTATCCCATACCTATCAACCCATTTGTACAACAGTGTTGTGCTGGTACTGCAAGGCCCAGGTAGCCCTTAGGGAGAAGAGCGTAACAAGGTACATGTAATGTCCGATACAGCAGCAGCCACATTTAACTATGGCAATGAGTGGTGCGGTGGGTGTGAAGGGCCTCAGGGTATTCCCAACTACAGGTCTACAAACACACAGACACTGATATTCTCAGTAATGCACATGGACACAGTGCTGGGGTGCATCGGCGCAGGTGTTCATAGATGTGTACCAGGTTATTGTCCATGGAGAGATGGGAAGTGTAGGGGATGTGTGTACAGTGGTATCATGCCACCTGCCATGTGCCAGCAGGCCATCTATCAACAGACACCACTGGAGTGGTCCTCAGGGTGAGAGTGACATGCATCAGCCAATCCTCTGGGTGCCTCTTGCAGAGGGTCGGTGATGTGCTCCAGTTGACATGTATGCAGCATGTATTACATAACATGGTTAGTGTCTGTCTTGGAGACCTGTACTGTGGTAGTGTAGTTGAAGTATCCATGGCATGTGGTACGTACAGGGTGTGGAGTCCTTTATAACACAGCTGGGCAGACATGTCAGTGTCAGTCAAGCATAGATTGCCTGTAAGTATCCAAGATGGATACCTGACATCTGCACATCTGTACAGAGGCCTGACAGACATCAGCTAGCCAACTAGCTATGCAGTAGGATGAATGTGCTGACAGACATCTGACACCAATAGGTATGCCATTACTACATGACGGCAGACCTTACTTACATGCTATACACACAGTAGTTTACAGTTATTTTCCACATGTCAGATCATTATCCAGTAGGAAATATTTAATGAGATACAGCTCACACACCATGAACATAACAGTGAGGACTCAGAGTCCATCTTTGCATGCAGGGGTGTTTCTTTCCAGTACTACAATTAGCAATCTACTGTTACTTGGGAAAGCACTGTCAACAGTAGTAATGTAATGATACACTACATGCCAGTTTGACTGCATATAACCTAGGATACTGATGGTTTGATTATTAAATAGATTTTCTGGTTCATCTGAACTACAGTGAAGGTTTTAAAAAGAGCTTAATGTTTAAACATCTCTCTGCACTGGAGTTTGATCTACATAGCTAGTATGACCCTTGCTTCAGTAATATACCTGTATTGTTGTCCCCTAGCATATCCATTCTAATAACTTGCATATCCTGAAAGTAAAAAATATTTGGTAAAATCTCTTACAACAAAATACCTGTTAAAGATAATAGGTAAAACCTGTCTGCTGTGTTCTAGAAGTGATATTTTATTCTAATGCTAAATGGATGGTCTTTCTTGTAAATATATATATATATATATATATATATATATATATATATATATATATATAAAACTATTTTGTTCACATATCATAATCCAGGTGTGCTAAATCACATTTTATTTTTTTTATAATTTCTCCCTGCAGCAAGATAAGTAAAATTGTCTTTTTTTTTGCTGGATAAGAACTTGCACTACATGATTCCATGTTTATGTGCCAGCTAAAGCTGCATTTATGTTATTATCATAGTACTACTATGTTAATAATTATGTCATCATATAATGTATCACTGTTTGTGAGCTCTACAGTTTAACACATTTCACTACTGCACTTCCACGTCAATAAAAGCATGATGTTCATGACTCATACTTACATAAAGCCATTCATTGAAAAGCCTAGATAGAATTTCTTCAAGATGAATAATTAAATTAGCCTGTCTGATACTTAACTATTTTTATTTTAATACATAAGAATACAGTACATTCTAAAATATAGACAGCATTGTACAGAATTCTTTCTCTAAGTTCATTGGCGATACATATTTGAAAATAATAAATGAGTTAAAAATATTGAAAAAGCCATGTTGCGTTATATCTAAATCACTTAAACTAGATATTTAAAAATATATGCACCGATGAAAGTGTCTTTTACCCCTCATTTTGGGCAAATGTCTTTGGTTAAGTTAAAGACTGATGTGATTTCTATATGAGCTGGCAGTGTCCTTGTATTTTCTGCAGCATATGTTGCCCTTTAGATCGCTCCAAACTTATCAAATGCAGATTAATGTATATTGAAATTCATAGCATAAAAGAATTGTGTGTATTGATTGCAAAGTGAGCCTGAGGGTAGATATTATTAATTTAACATGCATCACAATACTTTTTCTCTCATTCTGTATGGAAATGATACAGTGATTTTTTTTTTTTCTTTTTTTCTTTTTATACCTGTAGTGCAGATCTATGGCAGACATGTTGCTTCAAATACAGACTTCCAGAAAAGATGGTAGTCTTATCAGTATTTACCATTTCAGTGTGTTGCATTTCATATGATCAAAAAAGAAAAGGAAAAATAAAAAGCAAGTACAAGAGTATGAATGAATTTAATATCCAATATCAATAATAGCTGCAACACAACAGTAAAGCTTTTATGCACAGGTGCATTCTCAATGCTAAAACTTATCCCATCAAGCAGCACTACAAATACTATTCGTATGATCATAAATAGCCAATCAAAATCTACCTTCCTTTAAATAAAAGATGTCACACTTAATTGTGAGCTAATTTATCAAATTTGTACTGTTTTAAAGCAATTTACTGATTAACTATAACTCATTGCTATCTAATGAAATTCATCACTGCTTAACTGCATTTTACTGCATTTTGTTACTGTTTAATTGTATTTTTTAATTCTGTGAGTTCTGTTCTTTTGTCTGTAAGTAGTTATTCTGGACTTCTTTGTGAGTTTTTTACTGTGTCCTTAACCTTAAATTGAGTAACATAGTCTTGATACAGGTTTAACTTCCGCGGTGGTGCAACGGTAGCATTGGCGCCTCACAGCAAGAGATTCTCCCATTTGATTCTCGGCTGGAGTGCAGGGAGTGCCTTCTGTGTGGAGTCTGCATGTCCTCCCCGTGGGTGGATGGGTGTTCGAAAAATATGCATAAATGTGTGTGCCTTCACTGAAGGTTGAAAGTCGAGCTGGCACCTCGGCGTTCGTGAAAATCTACTGCCAATCATTAGCGGACTGGAGTTCCTCTATGGCGACCCCTAACCAGGAAAAGCCAAAAGACAACAGCAGTTTTGATACAGGTTTGCTTCTTTTAGAAGTACAATTGCATGTTTTTTTAACACTTTTGAGATATTCCAGCTACAACTTTTCCCTTAGTAGCACTTGTGTGATCACCTGGTCTTACAACCCTTAGACCTTCCACCCTTTACCCTCTTAGCTCTCTCTGGCTCCTCTCCCTCAGTTTCTGACAAATATGGATGGACAATTTGCTATGTTTTCTCCTGCCAGTCTGGTTGATATGGGCATCCTGAGACAGTGTAGCAACTGCCGCATGTACATGGACAACCCTCTACTACTACTACCACCTAGGAACACAATTTGTGAGAGATAAAATCAAGCACCTAGTGTCATTCCTCTCTCCCCAACAAGCCAGTATATCTGGCATTGAGAAGGTTGTCAACACAAACATACCTCAAAAACCACCCACACCTACACAACACATCCCCACATATGCGGAGATCCTCAACAAAAACATACCCAAAGAAAAGAGATTTCCAAGGCAAAAACACATGTGAACTCCATTGCCCACTACACCACACACCACACATAGTCCACACTCCTGTGTCTCACAGCCACTAAAGCCTAAACATAAACCCAATATATTAGCTATAGGAGACTCCATTGTGAGACACATGGATGTGCCCGTCACCAGGCTGGAAAAGGAGAAAGACACGGTTAGTTATTTGTCAGGTGCCAGAATCTGCCATATCACCCATGCAGTCAAGTTGCTCAACAGGTACTTTTCTTACTCTGTCATAGTCCATATTGGCATGAATGACTTGAGATGTTCTTCCCTGGACTATATGAAGAGAGACATGATCGAGCTCTCAGAATATGTGCCCCAAGCAGTTATGTTCCCAGCCTTAAGCAGCATTCTACCATCACCCAGAATGATGCCTCAATACAAACAGAAAATGATTGACTTTAGCAACTGGCTTAGTTTCTGGTGTTATTCCAAGGAGATCCAGTACCTGACAGCCTGGGATGACATTGTTGACAGACCATGATGCTTTGCAAGAGATGGCCTGCATCTGTCTCCCTTGGGGTTCAGGCTCCTGGCAAATGCTTTCACATCCCCCACAGTGCCTTTTTTGGCAATTCCATGAGATCAAAACTACCAACATGAAAAGTTCATCAAAACATAAATTAAAGGTCATGCTGCTAAATGCTAGGAGTCTAAACATGAAACTGCAGTCATTGCAAGCTTTCTTAACCATGGAAGATGCTGACATTTGTGCAGTCACAGAAACCTGATTCAAAGCTGCGGAGAGCACCCCAGCCATACCAGGTTACTCATCCTATCATACATTCAGACCCCAAACCATGAACAGCAAAGCAAAAGGAGGTGGACTTGCAATATTTATAAAAGATAAACACACCTTCAGGTTGGTCAAACAGTATGACGCACAGGAAATACTCCAGGTGCAGTTAACAATTGATAAGAACCCTATTCAAATCATAGCTAGCTATAGGCCTCCACCTTTGTCTCAAGATGCCCACTCCACCTATATGGACGTCTTCGAATCTATCAAGATTCAACCCTTTACTTTGATCCTGGGTGACTTTAACTATCCAACCATAGACTGGAAGAAATATTCATGCCAAAACACAAAAGCCTAGAGATTCCTTGATTTCGTCAATGCAAATGCCTTAGACCAGTTAGTCATCACCCCCACAAGAAGTGAAAATATCTTGGACTTGGTAATAACCAGCATGAGTAACAACTGCAGCATCCCTACAGTGTTATCATCCCTGGTAAGATCCGACGACAAAGCAGTCACTTTCAAAGTCACCATCTCCCTTGACCAACCCCCCCCCCCGCCTCCAGCTAGGGTCAAACAAAAAAACTTCTCCAAAGTGGACTACAACCTCCTGAGGGAAGGTATAAATAGAGTCACAGCCCCTCCCCCTCCATAGGAGCTGGTGCCTATGTCCAAACCTAACTGAAAGTACTATATGAGCATATATATAGCTGCATGGATTCAGGAATACCCAACAGGACAATTGTATACCTCTATAATATGTATTTGTCTTGTATAAAAACTTTCTTGACTTTCAAAGTTAAGCTGATGTTATGTAAAAATTTCTGTGATTATATGGAGCTTTTCTCCCCGGGCCTCCACTGAAAATGGGTCATTGGCCCAGTGGACTTTCCCAGTCAACAAATGTCAACAATAATAATATCCTCCTCAAGGAAGAGTAAACCTGTCTAGTGGACATCTGCAATAAATAAACTCTATAGTAAAAGGAAAAAAATGCTGTCCAGGACCAAGAAGGACCAGGCACCTAATTGGAAGCAATCTCTCCTAAGCCTGAACAAGCAAATAAGAACACTAGTGAAATCGTCCAAAGCAAACTTCAAGTCCAAACTGGCCACATCTACTAAAGACAATCATAAGGCCTTCTTCACATATGTCTGCAATCTCAAAGAAAGCACCCAGATCTGCTCAGAACTGGTGGTCAAGGGCACCACATACACAAATGCTGTAGACATAGCCAACTTGTTGGTAGACAGGTTCAGTGAAAACTTCACACCTCTGTCCCCCCGAGTGGAGGACAGCCACTATCCCTTTGCATGAAGATGGAGTGTCCACTGATCCAGGAAATTATATAACCATCAGCCTAACTAGCCTGATCTGTAAGGCCATGGAGCGGATTATCATGGACCTCATTAAGAAGGACATTGCAACTTCCAAACAATCAATCCCACTCAGTTTGGTTTTGTCAAGTAAAGGTCATGCCTGTTAAATTTGTCGACTTCTTTGAGACAGTCACCAAAGCCATGGATGATGGGAATATGGTGCACACCACCTACCCTGACCTGACCAAAGCCTTTAATGCTATTCCCCACCCAGGTATAATAGATAAACTTTCTCAACTAGGCATCAATCCATATGTTATCAGATGGGTAGCCAACATGCTCACAGATAGAACCCACCTAGTCAAAACAGTGGAAGCCACCTCAAGCAGTCGACCCATATTGAACGGTTTACCCCAGGGATCAGTCTAGGGGCTTCTGCTATTTGAGATATACGTTTCTGAGGTGCAGGCCAAAACCAGTGGGCTATGGCTGACCAAGTTTGCAGATGACTGCAAGCTGGGTGCTGTCATCAATTCCACTAGTGATGTGGACATCCTCCAAGAGGGTCTCACCCAAAGAAATGATGGGTACCAGAAACATGGCCTCAAACTGAATGCCAAAAATGCATCATCATCCCCTTTGGGGAGTGATGTCCCCACAAATTATCACATTAATAATGAAGTCCTAAGTACGCAATCAGTCATGAGGTACTTGGGCACCCAGGTTGATAGCAAATGGACTTTTGACCACCATATTGCCTCTGTTGTACAGAAAGCTTTCTACATGGCTTACCTCATTAGTGAGGGTATCTCATCCAGGGACGAGGTGGTCATAACATCCCTGTATTCTTCCCTTATAACACCCATTATTGAGTACAATGGCCCTTTCAGCATGTACCTCACAAAGTACATGCAGCAGCTGGAGAGACCACAGAGGTTCCTCACCAGGAGAATCCAAGGCCTCAAACATCTACCCTACACAGATAGGCTAAAGGCCCTGTCTGTCTACCCAGTCTCCTACATACTCCTCAGAGGTGACCTCTATCTGGCATACAAAGCAATCTCAGACCCTGCTCTGAAGGGACTGCTGCAGATCAGCATGTCAAGCTCCACTCTAGTAACCCACATGCACGACGTCAACCTGGTCTGTGACATCAATAGGACTTGTTGGCAGGACAGATTTGTGCCCCACAGACTCCCCCTTTTGTGGAATAGAGTCTCTCTCTCCATGTCAAGCAGAGTACCTCATTAACCCTTTTTAGGCGCAACCTGGATAACTGGATGGGAAAAAGAAAATACACCCCTGGGATTCCACCTGTGTCCCTGCTGGACGGTGGCATAGGGTGCTGACTTGTTGGAACATGGGCTACATTCTTGGCTAGGCTTGTAAGGGCCTCAGGGCCAATGACCTAATAACTTCCTATGACCCTATGAACTGAAAAGATGCATTTAATCCTGGCAGAAGCATAGCTGGCTCAACCAGCATCCTTTGCTTGCCCCACAAACTAATGTGTCACCCCTCTCAGCTCTTCAAATGAAGAACAGCCAAATATTTTTTTAATATAATTTAATAAAACATGAAAAAATAATTAAAAAAATAAAAAAGGACTTCTGCAAACTTGTAGGATACATCCTGCAGACAATACCCAAACTGCAACCCTCCCTTTCAAGCTCTTCAAGTGAACTGCAAAAAAAAAAAAAGGTCTGTTCCTTGTAATGTCTCACAAATCAAGTGGCCAGATAGAGGACAAGCACCACACTGCACCAGCAATTCAGGCACTATACCTGTACCCTACCTAAATCTCCCTCCTTATATTTAATAATAATAATAATAATAATAATAATAATAATAATGATAAAAATAAAACATTTTTCTTTTAAACTGTAGCAAACTGCTTGCTACAATTGTAGTATACAGTTGCTACGTTTTGTTCTCTGCACAAAATGCAGCAGTGCTCAGGTTTCAGTTTAAAAGAAAAAGAAAAAGATTTTTTTTTATTTACATTTAAACTGCAGCAAACTGCTTACTACGAATGCAACAGTAACTACAGTTTATACTTTTTTTTTAATTATAGCAAACTGCTTGCTACAAAATTAGCAAGCAGTTTCTACAGTAAGGCCATACACAGAGCACTACAGCTCTCAGGTTTTAGTTAAAAAATATTTATTTTACATTTAAACTCTAAGAAATGTTTGCTCCAATGTAGTAAGCAGTTGGTACTGTTACACCATATATTAAGCACTACAGTTCTCAGGATTAACTGCAATGCAATACCAGTTCTTAAAAGATGGTTTTGCACCAAGGATCAATCTGGATGATGGATAGCCAACCATGCCCTCTAACACTTTGTTCTCACATGACACTAATGGGTATTAAGCTTTTCACCTCAATTATTCTTATATACAGACCTAATTAGCCTAAAACAAAGCAGGTGGCTACAGTCATTCTTACTAATGTCCTCCGCTAATGCATTCTGCATATTGCAGAACTGAATATGAGACAGATGTTCAGTTATACTGCCCTTATCGTCTGCTACATTTAACTGTGCAGAATAGTGAGCACTTGTTGCATGTAGCTAAATACACTATATTCTTACTTTGGCAGTCAGCAAAACCTCTAAAATAAAACATCTTTCTAGTTATTTATACTCAGTTTGTGTTAAAATAGAAGAGCAACAACAGTATTTCAAACATTTATATATCACTTGCCTTCACATTTTCAGGACTAGGCCAGATCTTGGTATAGCCTGATAACTGAGTTGCATTTTTAAATTTTCATCTCTTTAAATGAAAACATTGGAGATTATTAAATAATGTTACAGAGATGTATACTCTTATAGAGAATAGTCCATTTCCTTTCAGAACTGTCATTAATGATGGAAAATGGAAAATATGCATTGTCAAAAACTGAATCTTATTACTATTATTAACTTTGGGTCTCATATTAATCATAGTAGAAAAATAAGGTCCAGCAATAGTGCCTCAATCCCTAAGCACATTATCTTTAAACATATTAAATTGTTCGACATGATATCCTCTAGCTTTAAAATGATCAACTAAGTTTTCTAGTTCACCATTTAGCAATTCCTGGGCTTACTTTAGTTCAGCGAACAATCAGATGATCAAACGCTGTCAGTTCGAACACAAAGTGTCAAACCAGCAAAACAGCAAACAGCCGGAACAGTGAATTTTTTTCCAGGGAAAGAACTCACTGGGCCAGCTGTCCAGGATGTGCCATTTTCACCACTGTAGTGCGATCTCAGAGTTGGTATATTTAATTAATTTAGTGTTTAGTGTTTTTTTTTTTTTTGGGAACAGCGATTTTTTTTTTCCCTGGGAAAAAAATCGCTGTTCTGGTTGTTCGCTGTTTTGAGTATTCGAGATTTAGAGGTTGATATAATAACGTTTGATCATCTGATCATTTGTTGTTATAATATAGAACCCAACTCCTCACTTGCAGTTAACTGACTTACCCTAAACATCTGTCTATTAACTGTACCTTTAAAATGCGTTTTGGAAGCGTACTACTGTTATGTAACAGAAAGTTTGCTTTTACATTTTTCTGATAAATCAAGCTGGTGATCTTAGAATTATCAAAAGAAATTGTAACATCGAGAATGTTAAAAATAGCAGAAGAAAACAATACTTAGTACTGTTCATTGCACATTCTAAAAACTGACTTAAGCCAATCTCTTTACCATGCCATACCAAAACAAATATCCTCAACAAAGTCTAAAAAAATTATATATGTTTGGTGTACTAACTATTTTCATTTAATATAAAATGTTTGAACTGCTCGTGTTGTTCCTCTGTATTAACACAAATTGAGTTTGAGCATACAGTACATAGAAAGATGTTTTACTTTGATATTTTGATGATTGCCAAACTCAGAATTTAGTATTTTATATAGACAAATCCAGCGCAGGCCTTAAGTTCGGAATAAATGAACATCTGTCTGATGTGTGTTGCTGAAATATGCAGATTGCATTAGCAGAGCACATTAATGAGAATGAATGTAGCCATCAGTTTTGCTTTTGGGTGATCAAGTGTGTATGGAAGGTTCTTTGTGGTGTAGGCCTTAATACATATTTAGAGTCACAAAACAACTGAACAGATCTTGAAGGCAGTGTTGACTCAAATAAAATACTAAAGAAAAAGTGTAATGAATTTGGTATAATTCCCAATAGGGAGAGTTTCTTTATAATACTTGAATGGGAAGAATTATTATGGACCTTATTAGCAAGGATATAGGAAATTTCCAAACTCTGGATCCAACCTAGTTCGGATTTGTTAAAAGTAGATCATGCCTGTTAACCATGGTTGCCTTCTTTGAGAAAGTCACCAAGACCCTGGACGAGTAAAAGACAGTGCATACCACCTATCTTGACATAGCCAAGGCATTTGATACAATTCCTCACTCAGGTACTACACAGAAACTCTCCCAATTGGGAATTAACTCCTACATTATCAGATAGGTAGAAAACTGGCACACTGATGGGACACATACTGTCAAAGTAGGTGACTTCACCTCTAGCAAAAGACCAGTCACCAGTAGCATACCACAGGGATCTGTGCTGGGCCCCTTACAGTTCAGAATTTATTTCTCAGAAGTCCAAGCAAACTTGAATGGCCTGTGGTTGACTGATTTTGCTGATGATTGCAAACTGAGCAATCAGTGAGTCCCCCAATGATGTTAACATACTGCAGGCAGGGTTAACATAGACAAATGATTAGAGCCAAAGCCATTGATTAAAGCTAAATTCAAAAAAAAAAAAAATCATTATTATTTCCTTTGGAAAAGCCGACGTCCCTGCTAATTGCATTGCAGACAGCACCCCCCCCCCCAACTGGGTTCTCAGGTTGATAGCAATCTGAACTTTGACCACCATGTAACCATAGTAGTAAGGAAATCCTTCTATATGGCACATCTTATAAGTAAAGGCATCACATCTAGATCTAAGGATATTACAATTCCATTATACCCAGCCCTCATCAGATTAATAATTGAGTATAATGCTTCTTTTTGCATGTACCTCAACAACTGCAACAATTGGAGAGACCATATAGGTTTCTCACAAATAAATTACAGAGTCGCAAAACAAGTCTTACTCAGAAAGGCTGAAAGCCCTCTCACTGTATTCTGTTTTCTACAGGCTGCTAAGGGGTAACCTATGCCTGGCTTGTACAGGGCAGTCTCTGATCCGGCCCTGATGGACATGCTACACATTTGTAAATTAAACTACAGGAGGATCACTCACTTCAGGTATCTTAACCTAGCGTCTGACATGAACAGGTCATGCTGGAGAGATAGACACATCTCCCAGAGACTGTCACCTCTCTGAAACAGGCTTTTAATTATGTGAAGCAGAGCCCCTCCCTGATCCTCTTAAAACACAACCAAGATCAATGGATGGGTGACCACACATTCACTCCAGGAGTGATGTCCACATCCCTCATGGACAGAAGAAGTCATTAACTACCATAGACCCTTACCTGTGTGAAATTCACTCAACTAAGAACCAATAACTGGACAATTTGGGATAAATACAGCTAGGCTTGTAAGGACACTAGGGCCATTAGCATAGTAACCTCCTATGAGCCTATGAGCCTATGAACCAGAAAGAACTATGAACCATGAACCAGGCAGACTCAAAATATAATGTTTTGCACTTTCATTATTTAAATCACTCAACGGAATTTTATTAGAACATAAAGATTTTCTTCCTTGAGCACTTTTTGTTTCAATACATTCCATATAATACAAATATGTGTAGCACATAAGAGGTCTGGAATATTTTTATTTATCTTAGTAGATCATTTTCATTTTTCAGTCCCTCAGCAAACTCAAGTCAAGTAGTAATTTGTGTGATGTGTGCTCCACTTGAGGAAACAAAACAGATAGCACTGCAATCATCATGAGGTACCTACACTTTTATTGATACCATGATTACTCAGCTCTTACATATTATTTGAGAATTATGTAGTTATTCATTTTACCATGACTGTTCAAATGACACATTTTCAGATATGACATGCTATACTAGATATGAAGAGGCTAGATGTAATATTTTTAGTTGCTTTTTATGTCTGTACTTAGGGATGATCAAGCTTCCTCTATTGATCTTGAGACCATTTATTCACCCAAATTGGATAACCTAGCACAGAGGCAAGAGCCAACAAGAGGAGCTATCATACCAGCAACCAAGGGCTTGGATTGTCCTTGCTCACATCACAGCAATGACAACATTTCTAATGAAAGCCTAACCTCACTCATGGCAGCTGAGGTAAGAAGCTTGTATCATTGGCATTCTCCATGCATGTGTGTACCACTGTCCATATGAAGGCCATCATTACTACCTTGGAAATATCAAGCCTTGTCCTCAGAACGTACCCCTTCAGAACCACGCAAGGCTCCACTTTCATGCTGACAATTATCTGACTGGAAAACACCTTTCCTAACACCCAGGATGGGTGAACAGGTACCAATCACTCAATCTCTACTTCCCATGACCAACTGGTAGCTCTCAAGCTGTTTTTGTGTATATATGTATGTTGTTATATATGTATGTATGTATGCATGTATTTTTGCATTTGTTAACTGGAGTAGTGCCCTGATCCAAGTGGGACCAGTTTCAGGCTCATCTCATTAGCCACATTCTGGTTGACTGAGTCATAGTCATGTATTTATCCCTATATTCCACAGAGATGGGATATATTTGACATGTTTAATACTGAATTTTAAATTTTTTACTATGACCTTCTACTAAACATGTACTATGTAATCCAGATGCCTTGCGAGAATTACACTCTTCATATAATAGATTAAGAAGTAGAGATCCTTCAACTTCATGGCAGGTCATTGTTAATAAATAATGTCATATGGAGCATATGTTGTTAGTAAAAGAAAAAAGTGAAGAAAAAAATACGCTTTCAGAAAGGGAAAATGTATAAATTATGCCAATGAGTAATGTCTAAACACTATAACTCAGGAACTGATATTGACTCTTAAAAGTCATAGTCTGACAGAGAAGCAATGCAAAAATAAAGCAAACGAATAACTGTAATCGCATTTCATTAATAATGTCTATAAATAGAAATTATAGCAAAATATTTGCAGTTCTTACACTGTGAAGACAAATTGATTTGCAAGAGTAAATTAATCACTTGAATATGACAATATGTAGTGGTAACCCATAACAACGTAAAATGCTGTCATTTCACAGAGTTTGAGTCAGCATGGATAGCTATTTCATCCACAGAATAAAAATGAAGTGAATGAATTTAGCAAGCTTTTAAAACATGCACAGCTGGAGACAGAGGCATGTCTTTGATGCATGGCTCTGGATGACTGCTCATGGATATGCCAAGCAGATCAGCAATAAGGTATTTGTGGTCCTCAAGTTCGACAAGGAGAAACATCTTCTCCCACTTGATATATATATGTGCAATGAGTGATTTAATGTATTATGCAAGTTGCAAGAACTTTGTTAGGCACAGAGATATGAAGCTAAAAATAGATTAACTCCTGATTTATCATACCCTGGGTATATTTTTGGGCAGCAGTATTTAATCAAAATGTAAATGCATTATACAGAAGAGAGATTATATTTCACTGAGAAAAGCCGCTATTTCAAGAAAAGAAGTATGCATACATGAATACAAATTCACACACACACACACACAAAAACATGCATATGCATGCACACACACACACACGTACACACACACACACATATGTATATATAGATATAGATAGCATGGTAGTTTTATTTTTATATATATATATATATATATAGAGAGAGAGAGAGAGAGAGAAGACAGATTTATCTATGTCTATATATCTATATTTATATTTATATATCAATATCTATATCTATATATGTGTGCATGTATGTATCTTTATCTGTATCTTTATAATGTGTGAACATGTTTACATGTGTGCATTCATGTATGTATATGTGTAGATTTTCAGTGTTAATAAACTATTATTCATTGAAATCCCACAACATATTATATTGCAATATGTGATTTGTGTAGACAGTAGATATTTTCTGAGTAGAAATCATATGCTGAATTCTGACCTACATTCGTTCATTAAAATATGTTTAGCTGTCTTACAAAAATCCTTAATAAATGTTTAATTAAGTACAGTTTGAAGCATGACTGAGTGGAAACCTGTTTATAAAACACATGCTAATGTCTTATGCAATGAAAATACTTTGAAGAACACATATTATTAACCATCATTTCTGGAATCAGTGACAATTACCTGTTTTTGAACAAAAAGATAGTCTGTTTGTTTCATTTCCTGCTGTGAAAAAAGACATGAAAGCAAACAGAGGAGAAAAGGTGTGTAAGAGGATCAGAATAATATAGAAATCCATAGGCAGGCACAGAAACTTCAAAGTAATCTGTGCAGAATACAATGGCCTACAAGTGCATTGTCAGTTATACTATGATCCTGTTAAGTGACCACTGAACAGCTTGGACATTTTGGATGATATACCATAGTACACTACCCATGCGAATAAATGGTGCGCTGACTCTGATTTCTGCTATTACAGATTTTTTTGTTTATTGTTACAGAAGTAGCTGAACTCATTCCTTTCAGCTGTTCAGATTTTCACAGAATGTCCAGATTTCTGCCTCATATTTTGGTCTGTTTTTTCATAAAATTGTGGTTTTCTGGCTAATTAATGGCAAATCATTAAAGACTGAAGTTAGAAAATAATGACAGGCATTTAAGTTTGAGACTTCATGCCCTTCTGAAAAATTCATGCTAATGCAAAACCTGTTATTCTATCAACTTCTAGGTTTGTAAGAGCAATATTTAAGAATTGTTTCAATTTTTGGGCCTTTGTCCCACTTTTATTTATGGCTTTGTCCAGATTTTTATCTCTAAGAGGTTGAGAGATATGGCTGAACTGTATATTATTTCTCAAGTTTGCTTCTTCTTGTCATTTCTCTTTTAATACTGCAGTCACAGCTCAGTATGTGCTTAATGGTTTCACTGTGAATCATTGCATTAAAATATCACTGTCACTTTTTAAAATGTATGAAACCTCGTTGTCCAAAAGTGAATATTAATAAAAATGGGAGGAATAAAAGTAGGCTCACACTAATTTTAAGTGATTTTGTTAAAATAAACTGCATCCTGACATAAAAAAGAAAATGGCTGCATGTTAAGAAAGAAAATATGCACATATTTAATAGTTTTCATTCACACCATCTGTTTTGTACAGAATACTGGTTGTCTCAACCAGGCTGTTGAACTCAATAAGCAAGTCTGTTATATGGAGGCAGAAAGAGATTGTTGTGTATACAGGATGGAAACGAACACATAATCAAGGGTTATGATTGGAAACCTGATCATAATTCTTTACACTGCATGGAGATTTATCTGTTCCATGTACGACCAGTAAACAGTGTAACACAATCCCTTATGTTTACACTCACCTTGCCATGCTTGTCAAATGCCCACAATTTTGTAGAAAGTCCAAATGTTTGACTCATATTTCATCAGTTTCTCATAAAATTCTTTGTTTTTTGGACAAATCTCTGAGGACTTAAGTCACTAAAATAATGATGTACAATTGAGTTTCAGACTTCATATTCTTCAAAAATTATTGCTAAACTCACATCCTCTTATTCTACCTACTTTCTAAGTTTATATGAGGGACAGATTACTGGCAAGGACAGCAAGCAGAATTTATTTTTTTTTATTCTGCCACTGTCTTTGCTGGTTACGACTAGCAGATTTGACGGACCAGCATGAGGTCCAACCACAAAAATTAAGCAGGGTGTTCTTAACAAAGTGGGATCTTGTGCTGTAGTAGCAATTAACTGACTTGTCTTTTTTCAAATATTGGAGCATAACCACGGTGCTCCATGCACTGCTATATTATTAAGTCAGCTAGGCTACATTCCACAAGTATTGAAACCTGTTTATGTTTTCTTATTCACAGAAACAACACACAAAAGACATCCAAAACAGTGTAATTACACATTCCAGCCTAACTATCCCAATTAATGTATCGGCACTATTAAAGCTTTCAGGTGCTAACATTTAGGATGGAATGTGGTACTCCTCTGTATATCCTATGACATGGTTTTGGGTGGCACAGTGGTGTAGTGCTTAGCATTGTCATCTCACAGCAAGAGGTCCTTCGGTCTGATTCTTGACTGGGATGACTTTTGTGCACAGCCTGCATGTTCTCCCTGTGTTTGTGTGGATTTCCTCCCACATTGGCAAGACATGCTGAAGGTGGATTGGACATTCTTAATTGGCCCTGGGTGTGAGTGTGTGCGTGTGTTCACCTTCTGAGGAACGTGTGGTGCTGGGATGCCAACTTGACACCACAAAACTTAACTGCCACTCATTCGGTGGACCAATGATCCGCTGTGGTGACCACTAATGGGACCAGCCAAAAGAAGAAGAAGATCCTATGACATGTTTTTCTTTTCCTGGATAGGTATAGAAATCTTATATTAGGCAGAGTCACTAAACAGGCTCATTTCACTACGTTTATATTGTGGAATTAATCAATATGCATAATTCAGATATATTTTTTGCAAAGCATATTTCTACAATTTCAGAATAAACTCATATCACAATATGTAAATATCAAAGTTAAGTGGAGATAAATATGAATTACATGCTATAATTCTGGGGAACTAACAATAACTCTGAATTAACATTTAAGAATAATAATCTCAATGAAAGATGTCATGCACTTTTGCAAAAGTTATTAGTCTGAATTACCAGTGATTTATTTTATAACATGTTTTTTAAGGAAAAAAAAAGAAAATATAAGATTGACATTAAACTAGATACTGGAGTCCCCCCCAAGAAAAACATGCATTATCTTTGTGGTATATTTGTGTACTGAGATATATATGTGTGCATGTGTGCATGTATATGTGTGTGTTTAATGTATAGCTGTATATTTATTTGGCTAATGTTTTTTCCTTGAATGTTTAATTAGTCAGTAGAAAAAATATGTGCCAAATTTAACAAATATGAATATGAAGGAATGGTTTAGCCCTGGTGATGTATACATGAAGAAGATTGATTTTTTGGTGGGGAATGGGAGTGTCTGTGAGAATCTAATTATGTTAGCGTTAGGGTAAAGGTTAGACAAAAACTGGACAGATTTAGTGCTTTGAGTTGGTTGAATATCAATACCAAAATTTTTGGATATTTTGAAAGTTTGGCATTGTATGGTAGGAGTGTGTACATGTGTTTGAAGGTTAGTGTTAGCATTTGTGATGACCCACCACTGGATCAGTAATCAAGGAGCCTCAATCCTCACCACTGGCACCAGTGGGGGACCTTCAATGAGAGGATGACAATTACACACATAGTATTTCCAGTTGTGGCTCTCTGCATCAAATGGAATTTCCTTTAAGAGCACACAGAGGCCTCAGTCAGTACAGGGCTGGTTTCTCCCTCTTTCTCCACATCCCCAATAAGAATTCCCACTAGCACAGCTACAGAGTGGAGATCTCAGCTGAGTGGCCAAGCCAAGACCCCCAGCCCCCTCTCTCTTCAACCAGTGCTTTGTGTCCCTGCACAAGTAGCTGACACACGCATTCTTTGAGGATTGATTTACACACACACACACACACACACACACACACACACACACACACACACACACACACACACACACACACACCTGGGAAAGGCTGGCACAGGTTTACTAGCTATGCTTCCTTTTGCCCAGACTATAAGGTAGTTATCACTGCCACCAGCCAACTCCTTATCTGATACTTTAAGGCCCTTAACAAAGGCTGTCCAATCTTACTGTGTAATATTAATGCTAGCATAAATGGTAGTTTGACTAAGAGCAAGGCTATTAGGAGCAGCCCACACAGTGTCAGCAAATAAATATACAAGTACTCTCAAAACGTAACCATATCTAGACAGATCAGGTACAATGAAAGGTTTAATTATATTTAATAATAATAAAAGAACAAGAAAATAGTATATATTCGCAGTGACATCAGAGTTCAAAATCACAAGAAATATTCAAAACAACACTGCAGAACAGTCTCAAATAAATAAAGAAAAATATCTAAACTAAGCTTCACTGTATTCCTGACTATATCTAAGATAATTATACTATTCCCTAATAACTTACTTCATCAGAACAAGGGAGATGTGTGGAGAATGGTTCCTGTTGTTGTCAGGTCAAAGACAGACTACAGAATGCACTGTCTCTCTCAGAGAGATCTCACATTAATATTTCGAATATTACTGCTGGGATAGCTTGCAGTATGTCATCATTTTTTGTCATCTGACTCTATCCCTGGTGAAACCCCCACTGCTAGAAGCTGGCAGTATTTAGCATCTACCTGTGAAAATACATAGACCTCAGATCTTTGCCAGTTGCTGGAAGCCATGAAACAATTACATTCCATCATACTTTCAGAGGTAGTAATTAGTTCACTCTGACAACAATACAGAAAGCTTCTCAGCACAGACTCTGTGTCTATAGCTGCAATGAAAACTGAAAGATACCATCTTTTATTGTGTAGCCATAAAGTAATTTAATTTCAGCTATTTTTCTGAAGTTAACTTTCTGTATTCCAGTTTCTACTGTTAAAATATATACATTTAAACAGTAACAATAGTGCATGTACATTTCTGTTCTATTCCAGAAGGGAACACTGTGGTTACATTTCAAACAGCACTTTGCATAAACCTTTTCAACATACACTTCTATACCAGCAGTTTGATATGCACATAACATACAGTTGTAATATATTTGTAACACAAGCAGCTTATATAAATCATGTTGATATTCACAAATGACATATAATTATTTACACAATTCCAGATAGCTGTGCTGGCAGTATCTCTCTTTGTCACATCATAAGGTCTAAGTAAGGGGATAGATGTAGTATAGTGAGTGTGCTGATGTAATTAAAAAAACAAATATTCTGCCTTTTTTATGTTGTTTGTTGCATTTCTGTTGGCCATAGTATACAGTGGATTCAGACTGGCTGAATCCATTCTATTTGAGGACTGAGCACTAAAAATCTGGACATCTTCTTTTGGAGACCCCCCCCCATATCCTCATGCCAGGAGAGTACAGTATGACTATGCAATTGAAAGTTACTGGTTCAGGGCTCATGTTAAGCTATTTCATTGGTGCAGGGCTCAGTCTGAGCTTTTTCATAGATTTCTTTGTATTAGCTGCTCTGCTGTTATTTGTGTGTAGCACAATATCATGCACCACTGCACAGACAAGAGTAACTCTTGGTGATATAGATACAAAAGCGCCAGTAGGCATATTTCCCTTAGAAGCAGATGCTATCTAGTAGAGTAGTTGTTGAATAGCTCTCAGCTGTTAATTGAACCACCCAGAAGAGATTTTACCTCTTACCTATCAATATCAGACAATATAGATCCCCTCTTTTTTACAGTTCCAGCTGTATACCCCATAAGTTAGTCACCCTAAAATAGCACCCTGCCTGATACCCTAAATTTTTAATCCTTATCTGCTGAGAAACCAGGTTCAAACCTTGCATTATGGACTGTCAGTTACCCTCTGTTTCTCCTGCCAGCCTGGTTGACATAGATATTTTGAGGCAATGTTGCAACTGCCTCATGTGCACTGACAACCCATTACTCCTAAATCACTCAAGTACAATTTGCAACAGATGCTCCTACACTAAGAAAAAGAATCACTGCTCTCTTCACCCAGAACAGCAACACTAAACAGGCTGTCAACTCACACACTATGACTCCTACTCATAATATGCACCCAGCCCATAAACCTTCATATGCGGAGGTACTCTCAAAAAAACCTACCTAAACAACAGAGACCTCCAAAACTCAAACATGCTACACCTAGCACAGCATCCAAAGCACCCAATACCCATAAAAACACTATGATGAGTGTCTCACCAAATAAGCCCTTAAGGCAATGCCCATCTATTCCAAATGTTTTAGTTATAGGTGACTCTCTAGTGAGGCAGACACTACACTCACCAGGCTGAACAAGGAGAAGGTTACAGTCAGCTACCAGTCTGTTGCAAGGATTCACCAGATCACACATGCACTCCGGTATCTCAATAACAAGTACTGTTATGACTCCATCATAGTTCATGTTGGTGTGAACAACATGATACATACCTCTTTGAACTATATGAAGAGAGACATGATTGAGTTCTCTGAATATGTGTCCTAGGCAGGTATGTCCCTAGCTTTGAGCAGCATTTTACCCTCACCTAGGATGATTCCAGAATATAAACAGAAAATAATTGACTTCAATAATTGGCTTATTTTCTGGTGTCATTTTAAGGGGACACTGTTCCTGTCAGCCTGAGATGACATGGTGGATAGACCATGCTGCTTTGTCAGAGAAGATCTTCACCTCACAACAACATTTCTGACATGAAAATAGCAAACACAAAGAAACTAATGGTCATGTTGCTAAATGCGATAAGTTTAAATCAGAAACTGCACTCTCTGGAAGCACTCCTCTCCCTGGAAGATGTTGATGTGCAGTCACAGAAACCTGGTTTAAGGCAGCAGAAAGTACCCTGGCCCTGCAAGGCTACAATGCTTTCCACAGTTTCAGACCACAAATTGAAGGTGTGAGAACCAAAGGAGGTGGAGCATCTGTCTTCATTAAAGGTAATTAAACCTCCAGACTCATTAGACAAGAAAACTCTATGGAGCTACTTCAAATCCAAATTACCATGGGTAAGACCCCCACTTCTGGTCATCATCAGTTACAGGTCCCCTTCCATGAACCAAGATACCCACACAGCTTGCTTAGACCTACATGGGACAATTAAAGTACAACTTAACACACTAGTCATGGGTGACTTCAACTATCCTTTCATTAATTGGGAAATGTATGAGCCCAAACTCACTTGCACAAATGTTGTTAACTCAAATGCCTTGGAACAAACAGTGCACCACCTTACAAGGGGCTCAAATATTCTAGAACTAGTCCTCACTGATATGAGTGACTGATGCAATGCCTCAAAAGTAGGGCCCACACTGGTTAAATCCAACTATAAATCAGTCATTTCTGAAGTAGCAATAGCAACGGAACTCCCCAAAGGAGAAGTTAGGCTAAAAAACTTCAACAAAGCTAACTATATCCTCCTAAGGGAAGGCATAATTGACTTTCAAGCTCCTGTTTCCACAGATGGCATTGATGGCTATGCTAAGGTATACACCGATGCCCAGTATAAACATCTATACAAATGTATAGATGCAGCTGTGCCTGATAGGATTAAAGCGAGATCCTCAAGAAAAAAACAAACCATCCTGGTGGACATCTAGTATTAATAAATTATACAATAAGTGAAAGAAACTGCTGTCTAAAAATAAAAAAGTGAGATCCCAGAACTAGAAGAGAACCCTTTTGTACCACACATCTTAGGCTAGAAATTCAGTCCAATGGAAAGTAGAAAGAGATACATTTATTAAAACAAGAACAATTCGGTCTCTTCTAGCACCTCGGCTTACAAAAGTCTTTACAGAGTATACTGTTTTCTTAACCTGTTCATGCTTATATACTAAACATATTCATTAAACAATTAACCAATAAAGCAATTAATTAAAATAAGCTATTCTTAAAGACATTTTACACAAAATATCTCCAGGTAAACTCTACTAAGTCCCCTGGGATATGTGTTATACTTCAAAATTAAAACAGATTCTTTCCTTCTTAAACAATCTTTAGTACCCTCAGAAGTACTGAATTCACCATTTATCTGTTCCAGAGCTGTAGCCTGAAATCCATTTGGGTCTCCATTATAGTACTTATTAAAATGTTCTGCTTCAGAAGAGAACCCTCCTTGGCCTAAAAAAGCAAATAAGACATCTTGTAAAATCATCAAAGAGCAACTATGAGAACAATTTTGCAACCATAGCCAAGGATAACCAAAATGCTTTCTTCAGCTATGTCCACAACTTAAAAGTTAGGACTAAGATGTGTGCTGAACTAATTTTGGTTGGCATCACACACACTGACCCTGCATAAATTGCAAACCTAGCAGACAGGTTTAGTGAAAATTTCATCCCCTAGCCCACCAAGTGTACCACAAACCATGACTTCATCATCTCCTCCTCCCTGCATTTCCAAAGAGCAAGTCATCAATGCTTTCTGCAAGGCTAAGAACACAGCCTCCATGGTGGCAGATGGCATTCCAGGCTGCGTTCTTAATGTTCTAAAACAAGAGCTAACTATTCCATTAGGCACTTTATTTGACCACAGCCTGAGTACTGGTTTTGTCCCAAATGATTGGAAAACAGTGACTGTTATCCCCCTCCACAATGACAGCTCAGCAACAGACACAGGTAAATATAGACCCATAAGTTTAACCAGCCTCATCTGTAAGGCAATGGAACAAATCATCATTGTTTGATATACTGGGATCAAATATTTTCTGTATTTCAGCATAACTATCCATTGAAAATTCACAATATTGATTTATAAATGATCAACACCTAATCACCTAATGTTTGACAAAGACAAACATCAATCCACTAAGGACTGAAAAAACATAAAAAAAAATGTTTGCAGGGGACAATCTGCCTGCACCCCTCATATCCCTGCTAATTATGTAAACCAGCTCCAAGATCACAGTACAGTGGGGGAAAGTGCAAATTCCTAGATGCCTAATGTACTGAGATCACATAGTGAAAAAGCTAGTAATTTTCAATCAGCTTTATATGCTTTTTCACTCATTGATGAGGAGGCACGTTGAATAAAGGTACTTCACCTACATATATTTATATATAGAGATAATATATATATTATATTACTTCACCTACATATATTTATATACAGACATTATATATATATATATATATATATATATATATATATATATATATATATATATAATTTGTATATCTGGCCTAGTTACTATTGTTCAAAATTTCACTTGGGTTTGGCATAGTGGGGAAGGGTTTGACATAATAGCTAAAGTTTTTTTCTCACATATACAGGGTATAAGGTTTGATTCAGACCTCTTACTGGCTAGGGTTATAATAGTCTGCAGACTGCTAACCTAATATTTATCTATAAACGTAGGATCATAGGAAGTTACTAGGCTAATGGCCCTAGGGCCCTAACATGCCTAGCCAAGTTCTACCCTTATTTCCATGATCAGCATCTATTGACTATGCCCAAAAGGGACACAGGTGGAACCCCCAGAGTGAATTTATGGTAACACATCGAATAGTCCAGATTGAGTTTGCAGAGGTCCAATGAGGTGATCTGTTTGACATGAAGTAGGAATCTGTTCCAAAGGTCTGGTAACCCCTGGGAGACAAATATGTCCCTCCAGCAGGTTCTATTAATGTCACATACCAGGTTAAGGTCTTTAGAGTGAATAACCTGTGTGCCATTTCACTTGTGGATATACAGCACTTCCAGTAAATCAGAGTCAGAGATTGCCTTACATACAAGGCAGAGATCACCTCTGAGTAGTCTGTATGAAACAGAATAAAGTGACAGTAATTTCAGATGATCAAAATAGGACAGATGCTGAAGACCTTGAATTTTACTTGTGGGGAACCTTTGTGGTCTATCCAATTACTGCAGGTGCTCGGAAAGGTACATACCAAAAAGGTTGTTGTATTCAGTTATTGGCCTGATGAGGGAAGAGTATGGGAAGGTTATAAAATGTTTTTCTGGAGGCAATGCCCTTACTTATGAGATGAGCAATATAGAATGCCCTACTTACCACTGTGGGGACATGATGATCAAAGGTAAAGTTGCTGTCAATCTGTGTGCCCAGGTCTCATACCACTGAGTGCGTACTTAGGGAGTTGCTATTGATGTGGCAGTTAGCAAGAACATCGCTCTTACCAAAAGGGATGATGATGATGCATTTTTTTTGCATTGAGTTTAAGGTCATGATTTTGGCAACAATCATTTGTTAAGACCCTCTGTTTGGAGATTCTATGACCACTCCCAGTTTGCAGTCATCAGCAAATTTTGTCAGCCACAGACCTTTAGTTTTTGCTTTTACTTCAGAGAAATAGATTGCAAACAGTAGAAGTCTCAGGACTGATCCCTGTGGAACACCACTGGCTGCAGGTCTGCTGTTGGAGGTGGATTCTCCTATTTTGACTATATGTGGTTTATCAGTGAGCCAGTTAGTGACCTATCTAACAATATAAGGGTTGATACCTAGCTGGGTGAGTTTGTCAATGGTGCCTGAGTGGGGGATAGTGTCAAAAGCCTTGGCTAAGTCAAGGTAGGTTGTATGCACAGATTTCCCCTAGTCTAAGGCCTTGGTGACTGTCTCAAAGATGTACACCAGGTTTAACAGGCATGATCTCCCTTTGACAAATCAAGCCTGAGTAAGGTCAAAGTCAACTACCTTTATGGTTGTTGATAAGGTCCATAATGATTTACTCCATGGCCTTGCAAATAAGGCTAGTCAGGCTAACAGGTCTATAGTTCCCAGGATCAGTGGAAGCACTACATTTGTGCAAGGGAATAAGAGTGGCCAACAGGTTCTATGAAAACTTTACTCCCCTGCACCCACCACATGTACCCCATGACATCCCTACCACCTGTCATCTACCTTGCATCTCTTAAGAGCAGGTCATAAAAGCCCTCTCCAAGGCCAAAAACACAGCATCTATGGGACCTGATAACATCCCTGGCTGCATCCTACATGGGCTCTAACAAGAATTAAAAACACCACTGGATACTCTTTTCACTCATAGTCTAAGCACCGGCTTCGTCCCAGCTGAGTGGAAAATGGCCACCATTATCTTTGCACTAAGGTGGTGCTTCCACTGACCCTGGGAACTATAGACCTATTAGCCTGACTAGCCTTATCTGCAAGGCCATGGAGTGAATCATCATGGACCTTATCAACAAAGATATAGGTAATCTCCAAACACTTGACCATACTCAGTTTTGATTTGCAAAGATCATGCCTGTTAAACCTGGTGGACTTCTTTGAGACAGTCACCAAGGCCCTGTATAAGAGGAAATCTGTATATACAGCCTACCTAGACTTAGCCAAGGATTTTGACACTATACCCCACTCAGGCATCATTGACAAACTCACCCAGTTAGGTATCAACCTTTATATTGTTAGGTATGTCACCAACTGGCTCACTCATAGAACCCATAAAGTCAAAATAGGGGAATCCCCCTCAACAGAAGACCCATAACCAGTGGTGTTCCACAAAAATCCATCCTGGGACCTCTACTGTTTGGAATCTATTTGTCCAAAGTATAAGCAAAAACTAAAGGTCTGTGGCTGACAAAGTTTGCTGATGACTGCAAACTGGGAGTGGTCACAGAATCTCCAAATGATATCAACATCCTACAAGAGGATCTTGCACAAACAAATTAAATATTATCATCTCTTTCTGTAAGTGTGATGTTCCTGCTAACTACCATATCTAACTACCTAGCTAACTACCAACTCAAAGCTCTAAAACTGTACGCAGTATCCTGCAGACTGCTAAGAGGCGACCTGTGTCTGTCATACAAGGCATCCGACAACCCATTACTGATGGATTTACTGCACATCAGCAAGTCAAACAGCATCAGAAATACTTGGTCTTGGGATCTAAACCTCTTCTGTGACATCAGCAGAACAATTTGGAAGGGCAAGTATATCTTGCAAGGGATACTGTTGCTCTGGAACAGACTCATCATCCCCATAAAAACAAAGTTGCTATTCAGGCATAAATTAGCTCTATGTATGGGAAATAGAAATTTACCCGAGAACTGCCCACTGTACTCCTGAAGGATAGAGAAAACTCCTAAATGCCTTATTCCATGAATGTGTCCCCTCAAATTATCTATGGTATGATCCCAATTATTCTCATTAGGAGTAAAATATAATTATTAACCATGGAATGGGTAAGGACAATCTATATCCAAATGGGATGGGCTATTTTGAGCTCAAAAACATAAACTGTTTAGGCTTAATATGGCCCACAAGACAGCCAGCTTAGTACTTACCTATGACCCTGTGAATAGAACTGCTGCCCTCTGTTTTACACCATTTAAGTAGAAGAACTGCTTACAGCAAGAAGTATATCTTGAGGTAATACAAAATATAGCTATTTGTATTAAAGTAAAAGTATTACTTAAATTGTTTGTAACTGTGATTTACTTACAGCAGCTGTTATGTACATTATTTAACTTGGTTTTAAACATTTTGAGACATCACAGGGCAAGAACCACCAAACTGTGATACAATATATACCTCAAAAATTATTATAAATCACCACTTGGCACACACAAGCAATTTTATTATAGGACAAAGAGCACATACTCTGAACTAGCAACTTTGCTTATGCCTTCAGGGTTCAGAATTTCTAAGATCAGTTAAATATATATCTAAATGGGTCTACTTCATATGACCTAAATTTCATTTGACTGAAATTCATTTGACTGAAACCAAAACACTGAAAGTTCAAAAGACTGAAAACTCATTTGACTGAAACTCACAACACTGACACATTAAAGTAAAAGGTATATGCCCTTTTCCCCACTGTAGTGCGATCCTGAAGTTAGTATATATAGTTAGGGGGGTGTGGGGGCACTGCCCCCCCACATTTGGGGGATGTGGGGGGTTAAGTCCCCCACATAGTTTAGGTAAATATTGTTTTATGCAAAGAGTTATTCATGGTTTAAAATGCATAAAGTATATGGGGGCTTCACCCCCCACACCCCCCAATGTGGGGAGCAGTGTCCCCCACACCCTCCTAACTATATATATACTAACTCCAGGATCGCACTACAGTGGGGAAAAGGGCATATACCTTTTAATTTAATGTGTCAGTCTAATGAGTTTCAGTCAAATGAGTTTTCAGTCTTTTGAACTTTCAGTGTTTTAGTCTCAGTCAAATAAATTTCAGTCAAATGAAATTTAGGTCATAATGGATATTTATAACTGCAATGAATAACTCTTTGCAGAAAACAATATTTACCTAAACTATGTGGGGGGCTTCACCCCCCACAACCCCCAAATGTGGGGGGGGGCAGTGCCCCCACACCCCCCTAACTATATATACTAACTCCAGGATCGCACTACAGTGGGGAAAAGGGCATATACATTTTACTTTAATGTGTCAGTGTTGTGAGTTTCAGTCAAATGAGTTTTCAGTCCTTTGAACTTTCAGTGTTTTGGTTTCAGTCAAATGAATTTCAGTCAAATGAAATTTAGGTCATATGAAGTAGACCCATATATATATATATATATATATATATATATATATATATATATATAAACATTTAACTTAATTATTTCATTTAACTAATTAATTAATAAATTAATCAATTGCAGACCCTTACATTAAAGACACATACACACAAACTGATAAGATGCAAAACTCATAACAAAATGTAAATGTATTTATATTATTATTATCATTATTATTATTACCATTCCCACTTCCAAGACAAATTTCTCAATTAATTAGTCAAACCCAACTATGTTCAACTGAACTTAACTAAACTAAACTAAATACTTCATAAAGAGCTCATTACTGAGCCCCTTGGGTTGCAAAGTAGCATAAACAAAAGTAAACCAAGCTTCGTTCTGTAATAATATATCAGAAGAATTAAAATCCAAATCCAAATTTTTAACTTCATGTTGTGTCTTTCAGCATTTCCCGGTTAGGGGTCGCCACAGCGGAACTCCGGTCCGCTAATGATTAGCAGTAGATTTTTATGTGCTGGCTTACTGGGCCTAACGCACAACCTTCAACGAAGGAACGCCCATTCACGCATGTAGCCACACAGAAGACGCTCTAACTGAGAATCGAATGGGCAACGTCTAACTGTGAGGCGACAACGCTACCGCAGCACCACCACCGCAGTACCAAATTTTTAACTACATACATTATAAAAAAAAAGACAACAAATCTGAATTGCTATTCTGATATTCTGAAAAATGTGATGCTACTGGGGTCGTGGGTGAATTATTTTTTATATCCCAAACATGCTCCTATTCTCACCCTGACCTGCCATATTGCTTGTCCTATGCAAAATTTATTACAGGGACAAACTAATTCATATACTGCCATCCTTTGATAACAATTGTATGTTCCTGGAACTCTGAATAACCTATCATTAATTGTATAGGTATCTTCTTTTCCCAAATACAGATGGTACAGCCCTTATATTTTGATTCCATAATCTCACTAAATATCCCTGAATGGACAACCCTACTTTCAATACTAGGGGAATTCCTAAATGAAAAATTAATTTTTTACAGTTTAAGTAGCTTATCAATGTTATTATATGCCAATGTTTTTTATTTCAAAATATGTGAAACTCCCTCTATAAAAGGAGCATGAGTCAGAAAGTATATTTCTTCTTGTCATTTCTTATCTCTATGAATTTTCCTACCATACTTTCTCTTCCTCAACCTTCTTTTATCCTCCCTTCCTCAACCTTCCTCCATGTAGTAATCAAAAGATCATGCTTATAACCCCTGGACAATAATCTACTAACTATATCCATGGCCACTTCTTGAAATGTATCATTGTTTGAAAATAATGTTCTAACCTTGTAAATCTCACCATAGGCAAGGACCTTACCAAATGACCAGGGTGTGCACTAGAGTCATACAGATAGGTATACATTGGAGTTTCTTTTCTACATAAGTTGAATGTATTTCACCATTAAGATCGTACAACATTGCATCCAAATAATGAATTCTACAAATTATCACTATAACACTTATAAAAAACTACATAATTAACAAAATAAGACTCCCTATACAAAAAAAAAAAATATTCAAACCTCCCCATAAACAAATTAGCAAAGCTCAGAGCAAATTTAGCTCCCATTGCCATGCCTCTCAGTTGATTATAGAAGTTCCCATCAAAAAAGAAACAAGTATTATTCAAAATAAAACCAACAATATTTAATATACTTTGTTACCCACTAATATTTGCTAAATAATGTGCAATAGCCTCTAAACTAAGTGTGTGCTCGGTAGAAGTATACATACTACTAACATTCACAACACTAAGTGATACCATTTCTGCCACTTAATCACTAATATACAAAGAAAGCTGTACCACATAAGGCTCAAGAATTTACCTAAGATTTCACCAATCCTTTCCAATGGGCCCCCCACCTGAGAAATAGTGAGTCTCCCAGAGGATTCACCAGGGGGGTAATTCAGTAAAGCTTATACAGAGCTAATCTCCGTAACATAGAGTTTGGAGGCTGTGCAATCCAGGAAACAAGGCTGGGGGCATGCATGAGCCTCCCAGCACTGTTCCAGTATGGAGACAATGGAATAAGGCAAATCACCTCATTTGCTGGTGAAAACCATGTAAATGAGGTGAATTTGCAATCCAGCAAGCAGACAGGCATCTGTGTAGGAGCTGTGTCTGCAGCAGAAATGTATGTGGATAGTAACCATGTACAGAACTGCAAAAATAAAAACTGGGCAGTGACAGCTAAAAGTAAAACATGTATTATGTGCGTGAGGCATGCCAATGGCCAAAACTATGACCATTGGTGTGCAAAAGTGTTGCAAAATATTAAAAATCAAAAGGTTTTTTTTGCAGATTTCAGCTGTTTAAGCTGAGCGCAGCAGCTCGCAAGCATGTAATCCTGCAAAAATTAAAAAAAAAAATTAATTGTAATAAGGCAATATAAATGTGAAACTTAATTTTTGCATTATACTGGCAAGCATGCAGACTCATAACAATGGCAGGTAACAGTGGTTGCTAAGGAAATAGGCTCTAGTGCAATGGTGTAACTAGGGTATAAGCAAGTAGGTGTATGTAAATGAGCTAAGTTTATTGAATACCAAATGGGACAACATGTCCGCAGATACCTAACCGTGTAGGGACTATAATGTGGTGATGTAGGCAGAAAAAGCAGTTGACATGAAATAGGTGTGTGTCATGCTTTCTTTTAGTACATTGGAGCTTACAAGCCCTTCAGTGTCCGACACTGAAAAGAAGATCTGTGAATGGAATGGAATGCAGGGGGTGTGTGACAAGAAGTGTAATAAAAAGTGTCCTTTGACACACACCTCTGAACCTCTTAGAGCAAGAAGTCTGGACAAAGGCAGAACAAAAAGTGGGGCAAATGATCCAGAAATAAGGACAGTTTTTAAATATTGCCCTTACAAACTTATAAAGTTGATAGAATGACAGGTTCTTCATTACCATGGATTGTCATGAAGAGTATGTGGCCTGCAACTGACATGCTGATAATTTATATATTGAGATATATCTATTTAAGATGGTTGTATTATTTTTTTTTCTTTTGTATGTGAAGTTTAAGCGTAGCTGACTGGGTTTGCATGCCGCAGCGCTTTGATCAGTGCTAAAACATCTTGTAAGAGCCATATACAAATGTATAGGTGAAATCGTCAATGCCATGTTAGCTTAGTGGTTAGAGTTCTGGCTGGGCATGCATTAGCTCATGGTTTGAATACCAAGACTGACCATTCCGCTTTTGGAAAGCATTGTGAAATTATTATTTTTTTTTATTTAATGATGTAGTAATTGATATTTGTTAACCAGGGTAGCATAGCTGGTCCAAAATATCAGTGTCAGTGGATATATGATGCAAAATCCCCCATCTAAACACAAGTGTCCCATACAGTACAGTCACACCCCAAGTTAATGTAATGAAAGCACATAGGGGAACGTCATGTAAATTAAATTATATACACTTAATAATATGTCAGTAATGATTAATTAATATGCAATTCTTAAATATTTCTTTAAATGAAAACTGAGCAATGCCTAGTCAGTTTGAGCATTGCTTAGAAGTTGAATTCTAAGTGGCATTCAGCCCAGCTAAGTGGATTTGCAGACTGCTGAGCACTGCTCAGCTTTTCTGAAACCAGCTATGCTCAGCTAAGCAAGGGGTGTGTGTCTGAGGCTGCTTAGCTATGCTTAGCTGGTTTCAGTAATGCTGAGTGTGTTCTTTTCAAGGGGAGGGCTCTTTCTACTCAGCAATGTTCACACTAGCTGCAATGTTTTAATGGCCTAAAACTGGAGGAAATGTGAAAAAAAGGAAATACCAGACAAAAGGCAATCAAATATAAATGACTAATAAGGCCTCTGCCACTCACAGTGGCCCATTCAAACCCTGCAATAATGTAGCTGACAGGTGGAATGTATCATAGTCAGCAAAACACACAGGCAGCATCTGCAGCACACCAGTATAAAGTATGAAAACACCCTTCAATCTGATTTTCCCACATACTCAGCACCTTTGGAGTATACATTTGTGAGTTTGAACTGACAAAATGATAGGGACTGCTGCTGCTTTGCTACATCTCTACATGCTACAGACTGAGGGTGGTGAATATAATGATACTGACAAATGGCCCAGACTGAGGAGGAGATGAGTGTTCAGACAGGGTAACCTTTCTGGGGCTAAATGAGCTGGAGATCATAGAGTGCTACAGGGTGGACAGGGACATACTTCAGAAAATCACCAAGCTCTGCTGCCCTCACCTCAAACCCAGACCCAACAGAGGGGAACCCATCCCAGTGGAAACAAAGGTATGTGTAACCTTAAGAATACTAGGTACTTTCCAAAGAAAGACCTACTCGAGACATCATGAGGGTCTCACAGGCATTCACATCCAGGGTACTCCTCCAGTTCCTGGATGTCATGCTAAGACATGTCAGTGAGCACATTTATTTTCCCAGCACCCCTGAGGAGATGACCAGCAATATGCTTCTATTCCATCATGTAGCAAACTACCCAGAGGTACTGGGTGCCATAGACTGCACCCATGTCCACATCAAAGCACCACCTGGTGAAGAGGGTAGAGTGCACATCAACCACAAGGGCTATCACTCTATCAACTGCCAGGTCATGTGCAATGCCCAGGGCATTATCATCAATATGTGTGCTGACAGCCCTGGCAGTTATCATGACTCCCACATCTGGCATGCCTCACAGCTGTACCAGGCATTTGCCAGAGGGGACATCCCATATGACCATCTCTTGGGGGAAGCTGGCTACGCACTGGAACCATGGATGATGACACCCATCAGAAATTCACACACACACACACACACACACACACACACACACACACACACACACACACACACACACACACACACACACACTCTGAAGAACGCCATGATGAGGTACATGCACAAACTAGAAACATCGTAGAGTGTGTGTGTTTGGGATGCTCAAGTCATGATTCTATTGCCTTGACATATCTGTTGGAGCCCTGCAGTACTCTCCAGTCACATGTGCACACATGTTTATAGTATCTGCCATGCTACACAATATGATCCTGTGGAAACAGCTGTGGCAAGAACATCACAGGCAAGGGACACAAAGCCTCCAACCATTGCCAAGGTCCCCACAGGCACAGGGGGACTCGGAAGAGGAACCCCCTGAGCCACTCCCTGTAGGCAGACATAGGTGTACCCAGTAAACCCTGGCCTTGGCAAAAAGGCAACACATAGCACATACTTTGATACCCTAGGGATCCAGGGACTGACACCTCTCTCTGACTCGCACACACAGTAAAACGGATGTCACACACATCACACTACCTGTAGCTTACCTTGTATAGGTTGTGTACTGCATGGATCCGACAGAGACAGCCTTCAAGCACTGTCCTCACAACTGCCGCAGGCAAAAGGTAAGTCATACTTCTTAACAACAAATTAATGGTGTATTATGTTGTGGTGGCATATCTATGGTATCGCTGCATGTATGCAAGGGAATGGGGTGGCCTACCAGGATGGCAGCAGACAACTGACAGCTATGTGGGACAACAGGAAATGTCTGTCAAATGCTGGCTTACCCAGTATATGCAGCAGTCCCGTAGATGACAAAACTCACTGTAGTATATGTGGGGGACTAACAAACTGTGAAGTCATAGGTCACATGCATGGATGTCAAAGTTGGAGTCCCATATACACCTCTCAGCCTCTCACAGCAAGTCAGTTGTGCAAACCCAGAAAGAAATGTGTGGCAAAGGCCACAAATAGGGACAGTGGTGATATAGTCCACTTACAATCTTACACACTGAGATCACAGCAGATCTTGCAGTTGTCTTAAGTCCCCTAAGGGTAAGAAGTCTGAAACAAAAATGCCTGGCATAACTGTCTAACCTTCGGTCTCTTGTGATATGCCAATATTCTCCAAGACAAGTACAATACTATGATAAATGGAACCAAAATGTAAAGCAAACATCTGGACAGTCTGTGGAAATGTGTACAGTTGTGAGGTATGCCCCCCTCCACCCAGCACACCTGTCTTCCCATAGAAATGAAGGAACATTTATGTTTGTAGGGTAATAGCAGCAGAGTACACATTCCCAGGTCTGTTCCAATCAACTTGCTAACTTGTAGCATGTCCACAATATGCAAGGGGTCAATGAGCTAATTATATGCATGGTTGATACTATCAGGACGTAGGCAGCACTTACTGTTGGCTGTTGTGGCTTAGTGGTCTAAGTATAGTACTGTGGTTGACAGGGTCCATGTTTCAAGACTGTCCATGCAAACTATATTGCATGTCAGCTACACCTATGGTAGGAGTAGTACACACCATCCTGAAGTCAATATCCATTACTGCAGGAAAGCTGGACAATTCAGTGACAGGGGGCCCACACATCTGGACATTACACAGCTCAGAGTAACCTACACAGTGCCTAGTAGGACAGCAGGTATCTTAAAGTCAGTGTAGTACCAGGTTATAAATGTCTGCCTCCTTACTGTGTCAGTACTGACAATAAGTCACTGGGCACTAGCCATACCCCTGGAATGACAGGATGTCACAGAAGGACCACAAGTATGCCTTGTATATCTGTTCTGCTTGTCATAACATTGCATTTGCCTGCCAAACTACTTGTAATACAATAAAGGTTGATGTGAAAATATCAATGACAGACAGTTGAGATGCAGACATCATACCCATAAGAAAAAGTAAGCTAATACCAAACCATTCTCCAAACTGTCTACGTTTGTCAGAGCAATATCAACAACCTGTCCCCATGTGTGGACCTGTGTCTGACTATTATATATGGGCCTGTCCAGATATCATTTTGTGATGGTTTGACAGCTATGACTGATGTGTAGCCTAATAATAACATTGCAACACAAACGGTCTGAGGACCAGAGCAGATGTAGGGGGTGCTGGACAACCTGCTAAACAGGTTCTGTTCGTCTGACCTCTACATCTCAAAAACTGACCACAACCTTCTAAGGGAGGGTATCGGTAGCCACACCACCACCACTCTTAGAAGATGCATACAAATATGCTGAACAGTATGTCAGTGCAGTATACAAGTACTTGTACAACTGCATGGACTCAGCCATACCCAACAGAACTAAAACCTGCTTCTCAAGGAAACACAAACCTATGTGGTGGATGTCCTCTATCAACAGGCTTTACAACAAAAGGAAGAAACTGGTGTCCAAGGGTAAAATGGCACAAATTCCCAATTGGAAAAACTCCCTCCTTAATCACAACAAGCAAAGTAGATCACTAGTGAAATCATCCAAAGTCAATTATGAATCAAAACTAGTCTCTGAAACAAAGGCTAACCACAAAGCCTTCATCATTTATGTCAGCAACCTCCATGACTAAGGCCAGGTTTGTTCTGAATTACATCTTAACAGTGCCACTTACACTGATCCTGTTGACTTAGCCAACCTGCTAGCAGATAGGATCAGCGCAAACATCACCCCCTTATCCCCGCCCAAAGGCACATTCCACATCACAAGATACATGCCCCACACCTCATATCTCCATAGATCAAGTGTTAAAGTACCTATCCAAACCAAATAACACAGCTTCCATGGGACATGATAGTATCCCAGGCTATATTCTGCAACATCTCCAGCAACAAGGTAGCCTTGCCATTGAGCACCATGTTCAACCATAGCCGAAGAACAGGCCTCATTCCAGCAGAGTGGATAACTGCCATTGTCATCCCTTTGACAAAGGTGGTGTCACTACTGACCCTGGAAACTATTGCCTCATTAGCTTGACAAGTCTGATCTGTAAGGCCATTGAACTTATTATTATGCACATCATAAACAAGGACATAGGCAATCTCCAAGCACTTGACCCCACCCGGTTCAGATTTGTCAAGGAAAGATCTTGCCAGTTGAACCTGGTTGACTTTTTTGAGACTGTCACCAAGGAACTGGATGAGGGAGAGTCAGTACACAAAGCTTACCTTGACTTGGCCAAAGCCTTTGATACAATCCCCCAATCGGTCATCATCGAAAAGCTAGCAGAACGTGGTGTAAATCCCTATGTCATGATGTGGGTGCCCAACTGGCTCAGTGATAGGACCCACAAAGTCAAAATAGGTGCCACTACCTCCAATAGCAGACCTGTCACTAGTGGTATCCCCCAGGGATCTGTCCTAGGACCCATTTTGTTTGCTATCTACTTCTCAGATGTGGAGGAAAAGGCAAAAGGCCTGTGGCTGACCAAGTTTGTGGACAACTGTAATTTGGGTCCTGTCATTGACTCCCCAAATGATGTTAACATAGTTCAAGAGGGTGTCACAGCAACAAATGAGTGGTGCAAAAGTCATGGCCTTAAGTAAAATGCCAAAAAATGTATTGCCATACCATTCACCAAAAACACAGCCCTTACTGATTACCACATTAGTGGCAAACCCCTAAGCACACAACCTGTGCTGACAGACCTGGATACACAAGTTGACAACAATCTCACGTTTGACCACCATGTAGCAGCAGTGGTCAGAAAAGGCTTTTACTTGGTTCATCTCATAAGTAAAGGGATTGCATCCAGAAAAAAGGAGGTTATTACCTCTCTGTACTCCTCCCTCATTAGGGCAGTACTTGAGTACAATACCCCATTTGGTATGTACCTCTCCAAACACCTGCACCAACTGGAAAGGCCACAGAAATACCTCACAAAGAGAATCCATGGCCTCCAACACCTGTCCTATGTGGACAAGCTCAAATCAGTATCACTCTACTCTGTATCATACAGATTGATCTGAGGTGACCTGTGTCTCACCTACAAGGCAATCTCAGACCCTGCTCTAGTACAGATGCTCCATACCTGTACGTCTACCTTCTCGCGTAGTACCCCATCAAAAGTCTTACATCTAATATGTGACATTAACAAACCCTCCTGGAGAGACAGGTTTGTCTCCCAGAGGCTGACCCATCTCTGGAATACAGTCCCCATACACATCAAACAAAGTATGTCACTGACCCTCTACACAACTGCAACCTTGATGAGTGGATGGGCAACCAAACATCTGTCCCTGGGGTGCCACCTGTGTCCTTCATTGAGAGGGCCAACAGCTGCTGATTGTGGTTTCTTTTCTGGAGATATACTCCGGCCTAGGCTTGTAAGGATCACAGAGCCAGTATCCTAGTAATCTCCTATTATCCCATGAACAGGTACACTCAAAGGTGTGAAGTCCCTAACCCTGTGTGTGATGTTATGACTTCTACCCCACTCACACCAGAAATACAAATACATAACAGCACCAACTGTAGAGAAAACCTGTGACTGAACTATAGAAGGACAAAGAGACACATATAAGGGGAAGGGGAACTACTGGCCAGACAAATGGAGAATGTGCACACCAGAACAAATTGTGCAGTAACATAGGTTCCCTGCAGTGTATGCAGTCAGTAAACATCACCCACAACTACACAACACACACCCACATATGTGGGCTCCATAACAAATATAAACAAAGGACACCCCAGAGCCAAACACACATGTGAACTCCACATACTTCCACATCACATACCATGAATAGTCCATACACCACTATCAGGCAACCTCTAAGGCCAAACCATAAACCCAACATATTACTCATAACAGATTCCATTGTGAAACACACAGATGTGCTTCTCACCAGGCTGTATAAGGAGACAGTAACATCAGGTTTGTCAAGTGCCATCATCCGCCATATCACACATGTACTGAAGTCTCTCCACAACAGGTACTGTTGTTAGTCTGTCCCAGTCAATGTTGGTGTGAACAACTTCAGACATACCTCCCCAGACTATAGGAAAACAGACATGACTGAGTATGCTGAATATGTGTCCCATGCAGGTATGTCCCTAGGCTTAAGCAGCATTGTACTGTCACACAGAATGATGCCTCAATACAAACAGAAAATGATTTACATTACCAAATGGCTGACTGTCTGGTGTTATCCTGGAGGATCCAGTGCCTGACAGCCTGAGAAGATATGATTGACAGACCACGCTGCTTTGCTAGAGATGGCCTGCATCTGTCACATTTGGGCTTCAAGCTTCTGGCAAAGGCCCTTATCTTCCCCATAGTGGATGTTTTAGGGAAAGTCATGAAGTCGATACTACCAACATGAAACTTTCAACAAAAAAAAAATGAAAGGTCATGCTGCTAAATTCTAGGAGTCTAAACATGAAAATGCATTCATTGCAAGCATTCTTAACCCTGGAAGATGCTGACATTTGTGCACTCACAGAAACCTGGGCCACAGCTACAACGCATCCTTACCTGGTCACTCATCCTATCACACAGGAAGACCCCAAATTTTGGGCAGCAAAGCTGAAGGAGGTGGAGTATAAATATATGTTAACAGACACACACTTCCAGGCTGGTCAAACGGTCTAACATACATGAGATACTCCAAGTGCAGTTAACCATTGACGACCCCTATTCAAATTACAGGAAGGTACAGGCCAACATAATTGACTCAGGATGCCCACCCCACCTATCTGGCCCTCTACAAATCTATCGAGATTTAACCCTTTACCCTGATCCTGGCTGACTTTAATTACCCATCCATAGATTGGAAAAAAGCAACCAACCATGCCAGAACAGAAATGCACAGAGATTCCCCCATCTTATTAATGCTAAATCCTTAGGACAGCTACTTGATACCCCCACAAGATGTGATGCATATGTTGGAGTTGGCAGTAAACAACATGATTAACCACTGCAGTATCCCTATCGTATCATCCTCCCTGGCAAGATCCGACAAAAAAGTGGTTATGTTCAATATCACCATCTCACCTGATGCCCCTCTAGCCATAGTAAAATGAAAATGTCTCCCAGGATGATTACAACCACTTGAAGAATGCTATAAACAACTGCACAGCTCCTTCCCCCACTGGAGGAACAGGCACCAGCATCCAAATGTACCCCAAAGTACTATACCAACATTTATATATATATATATATATATATATATATATATATATATATATATATATATATATATATATATATATATATATATATATATATATATATATATATATATATATATATATATATATATATATATATATATATATATATATATATATATATATATATATATATATAGATGCATGGAATCCGGAATACCTGACAGGACAATATCATCCTCTGCAAGGGAGAATAAGCCTGTCTGGAAATATCTGCAATAAAGGAGCTATATAACAAAATGATAACATTGCTGTCCAGGACCAAGAAGGAGCAGGTGCACAATTGGAAGCAATCTCTCCTAAGCCTGAACAAACAAGTAAGGGCACCAGTGAAATTCTCTAAAGGCAACTCCAAGTCAAAATTGCCCACATATAAGACAATCATAAGGCCTTCTTTACATATGTCTGCAGTATCAAAGGAAGCTTCCAGATTTGTTCAGAACTGTTGGTCAAGGGCACCACATACACAAAATGCTGTAGATATAGCCAATCTACTGGCTAACAGATTCAGCAGAAATGTCTCCCCTCTGTCTCCTCACTTTTCTGCCAGTATTCCACCTGTGCAGTTTAAATAAGGCCATATTCCCACATTTTGTCATCATTGGACTATTTTCAAAAATGCTGAGCAAAGCTGAGCAGTGCACAATCACGCTAAGCTGAGTTGAGCAGTGCTTAAGGTGGCAAATGCTGAACAGTGCTTAGCAGTGTGCAAATCCGCCTAGCTGAGCAGAATAATGCTTAGAATGGGACTTTTTAGCAATGCTCAAGTCAACTAAGCAGAGCTGAGCACTGCTAAGTATTGCTCAGGCAGGTCCTGTTTAAGCATTGCTTAGCTTGGTTTAGTAGTGCATAGCAAAACTGAGGTAAGGGCAAACAAATATTTTCATTTTTAAAAAGTCAGAATTGAATATTACTTGCTCATTACTGATACATTATTATTAAGTGTATATATTTTACTTAAGCAATAACTGACAATGTCGGTCTGGTATATTAAGATTTACCCATGGTTGTGTGGTTTAATCACAAGGGGGAAGTCCGAGTGATTAAATAAAGGAAATCATGGGTAAATCTTAATATACCACAACCACGGGGTCGGTTATTGCTTTTATACAATGACATTATTTAAGAAAAAATATTTACTTTTGTTAAATAAATACCTTTGTAAAATGGTGCCTTGCTGTCCTTCCACATATTTCCAGTATCCTGGGGCTTTTTCTGGTGTACTGCACTTGCATATGGGACTTGCATTTCCATGCATACCCAGTACATCAAAGCTTTGCAAAGGAAACAACGGAGAAAAGAAGGTCTCCGTTGGTCCGTTTTTGTTTTCTATTTCTTTTTTTTTTTTTAATATAAAAAAAATGTCAGAGAGTTTAGTGGTAGGAGAGAGACAGAACAGAGGAAATACAAGGAAAATCAGGTACGTGCCTTTAGTTTTCAATAACGTACCTGATGTTCCTAGTATTTTCTCTATCCTGTCTTTCTGCTTTGTCCAGAGTCTGGATTACATTTTTTTTTTGTTAAAAAAAATAATAAATTACAATATATAGTAATGGAAAAAAGTCAGGGCAACTGGACCTTTTGCCATTGATATATGCTAGGATTTACTGAACAGTCAGTGTGCTCATTTTGGAATATCAATAACCAGTCATTGTATAATTTACATGACCTCCCCCTATGTGCTTTCATTACATTACTTAGGTTGTGACTGTACTGCATGGGACACTTGTGTTTAAATGGGGTTTTTCACCTTATATCTCCACTGACACTGGGAATTTGGACTAGCTACTCTACCCTGGTTAACAAACATTAATTACTACTTAAATAAATAAAATAAAAAAATAATATAAAACTGCTTTCCCACGTGAAAGCTGAATGGCCTGTCTCAGTATTCAAACCGTGCACCTACTACATGCAAAGCTATCACTCAAACCAGTCAGCTAACTCACCTGTGCAGATTTCAGCTATACATTTCTATATAGCTTCTTGATAAGTTTAAACACTACTGAGCAAGGCGCCACCCCATTCAACCCATTCAGCTATGCTTAAACGTTCAAGAAAAATAAGAAAAAAATTAAACATTAATTTAAAATTACGCTGTTAGCCTTCACATTATTATATAAGTGTCTGGGGACACATTCTTTCTTGTTTTAGTGATGTGATGCACTTTTACAATGCAGGAGAGTGTGTTACAGATACTGTGACACACCCTCTACATGACATGACTTCACATTCCTAATCCTCTCAATTGTACAGATTTTCGCACAATGTCCGGATTTGTGCCTCATATTCTTGGTCCATTTATCATGGGATTATATTTCCCTAGCTAATCAGTGACAAATCATTAAAGACTGCAATTAGAAAATATTGATGGACATTTGAGTTTCACACATACACTCTTCAGAAAATCCATGCTAATCTAATGCAAGACCTGTCATTCTATCAACTTTCTAAGTTTGTAAGGACAATATTTAAAAACTGTCCCTATTTTTGGGCTTATGTCCCACTGTTGACTTTCTCTACATTTCTTGTTCTAAGAGGTTAAGAGGTATGAGGTATCTGAGAACACTTTCTTTATTGTAAAGTGCCGTGCGTTACTTTCACAATGCAGGGAGTGTGTGACAGTACCTGCCACACACCCTTTGCATTACATTCAGTTGCCATTCATAATTTCAGCATCCATGGACACTGTTTTCTAATGTAAAGTGCCATATGGCACTTTCATAATGCAAGGTGTGTATGACAGTACCTGTCGCACACCCCCTGCATTACATTCAGTTGCCATTGAGGATTTCAGTGTCCGTGGACACTGTTTTGTATTCTAAAGTGCCGTACAGCACTTTGTTAGAGCAGGGGGCATGTTACGAATCTGCGAGCACTACTGCAACATGACCCCTGCACTGATTCAGTATCCATGTACATGGCCCTGACTGAGTAGCACTCTTTTATTAATATGCAAGGCACGCCACTGAGAGAGAGATGCGGGCATGGACACCATTCACTCCGTGTAGGAATAATACTATTCCTACATGGAGTTTATTGAATCGGGGGTAGTTTATATCTCAGCATTTCTCAGTTTGTTTCAATGGTATTACATTAATTTATATTTGTCCTTTTCTGCTTGAATTGCTATAGTTCATTGCAGTAAGTACTTTGATGGTGTAGGGCTTTGGTGCCTTCAACACATTTAGACCATCAATTGCACAGACGCTGACAAAAGGTGTATGAGTGTTCATCTACATTAGCAACAAGTATACTTCTGGTTTGTTTAAACATGATGATGCCCTGGAGTTTAGTCATATACCATATGCTAACAATTAAAGTTTGAGTTCTATAATTAAGTCAACTATGTTGGTACCAACATCAGGGACAAAAGTATCTCCCTTACTAATTGTAGATCACCCTCTATTCCCCAACAATCCCAACTTGTACCTAGACCTACTGGAGACACTCACCATTAAACCAATACCCTATTCATGTGATATTTTATCTACCCCTCTATAGACTTGGAAACATGCAATGCAAACTCACAAGCACAATGATTCCTGGACTTGATTAACACAAATATCTTTGACCAGATAATGCACACACCTACCAAAGGTTCAAACTTACTTGACTTCATACTCATCAATATAGGAGAGCACTGTGCACTTCTAAGTGTCACATCCATACTAGTGATGTCACATCACAAAGCTGATTTCTTCAAAATAAACTCAGCTCAATAACCCCAGCAAACCCTGTAACAGGTATGAACTATTCCAAAGCAGACTACATTGTATTAAGTAATAGCCTGTCAAAATTCAGAGCCCTTCCTAACCCTGAGTTTACAGCAACCTGTGTGGAATTCTTCACAGAGAACCTGTACACCTAGTAAATGGTTTATAGAGGCTGCTGTACTTAGAAATAAGACTGAGACAAACTCTAAAAACAAACTTCACTGGTGGAATCCTAATATTAATAGGGTACATAAAAAAGTCATGGATAAAATCAGGAAGAGCAAATCTCTTAACAACAAGAGCTCTCTAATTAAGCAACTAAGATTACTAATTAAGTTCAAAAAGGCCAATTAAGTGGTCAAGATAGCCTCACAGGATAAAGACAACCACAAGGCCTTCTACAGGTATGTCTGTAACCTGAAAATCAACACACAGTAGTGTGCCAAACTAGTTGTCAGTGGTGTCACCTTCATTGAGCAGAGTGACATACCAAATCTGCTGGCTGACAAATTCAGCTAAAACTTTACCCCCACTTCATCTCTGCCTCCTCCATGAAATAATTACCAGCATAACCCTCCAACTATTAGCAGTAAGAAGATCCTGGTCGCACTTGCTGAAGCCAAACACACAGCCTCATTGGGTTGCAATAATATCCCAGGATGCCTCCTAAATAGCTTGAAACATGACTTATCAGGACCACTTCAGTCACTTTTCAAAACAGACCTTGTACCAAGCGAATGAAGGAACAGTTATACCACTTCATAAGGCTGGATGATTATCTGACCCCATACTCTACAGACCCATTAGTCTGACTAGTCTAATATGCAAAACCATGGGGCGAATTATTATGGAAATGATCAACAATGACATAAAAAACTGTCAGACAGTGGACTCAAGCCAGTTTGGCTTTGTCAAGGAAAGTTCATGCCTACTAAACCTTCTGAACTTCTTTGAGCAGGTCACCATGGCAATAGATGAGGAGAAAAAAAAATGCATACCACCTATCTGGACCTGGCTATGGCATTTGACACAATACCCCATTCAGATATTATTGATAAACAGGGCATAATCCCCTACAAAATACACTGGATTGTCAGCTGGTCACAGAAAAGACCCAGGAGGTCAAGATTGTTGAGACCACCTCCACTCAGAGACCGGTCACCAGAGGGGTACCTCTGGTCTCCATACTGGGACCACTTCAACCTGGAATCTGCTTCTCTTAGATGAAGTTGAGCATCAAGGTCCTTTGGCTGACTAAGAATGCAGATGAATGCAAATTGGGAGCTATCATGGAGTTCCCCCTGACACAAACATCATACATGAGGGTCTAACATAGACAAATTACCGGTGTCAAAGTCACGGATTAAAACTCAATACCAAGAAATGTATTATAGTGCCTGTCTGGAAAATGGCCACTCTGGCTTATTTCTCCATTGATAAGAGTTGTCCCTGTAGTCAGGGATCTGGAAACATATACAAAATCATTCTATGTCTCCCAACTTATAAGTAAGGGCATGGCATCCAGGTCAAAAGAAAGACTTAGTGCCATGTTATTCTGCCCTTATCAAACGTATCATTGAGTTTAATCCTCTTTTGTCACCAGCTAAGCTTATAAAGATCCTTGTGTCCATTAGCCTAATATATAATTATGAACATATGAACCTACAATTAGTCATTTTAAAGAGCTATTTAAAAACCACATATTATACTACTGTGCTGTCAGGAAAATTTGCAATACATTGTGGATGTAGCCATTCCTGCATCTGGCTTGGTTTCTATATAGGGTTAGTTTCTTAGCTGTGTTATTTCTAGAGGTGATGCATTGTAGCCTGGTCTGAAAAAAAATATATATATATGTGTGTGTGTGTGTGTGTGTGTGTGTGTGTGTGTGTGTGTGTGTGTGTGTGTGTGTGTGTGTATATATATATATATATATATATATATATATGTGTGTGTATGTGTGTGTGTGTGTGTGTGTGTGTGTGTGTGTGTGTGTGTGCGTAACATATAGATTACTGTTGCAATAGCCTAAGATATTTGGGTCCTACCCTTTACCATCAGCCAGCTTCCAAAGCTTTTGGACACCTTCTACATGCTTTACATGCTCTATCAGGAGCTCAAAGGGAGCTCCACAAAAAGACGGACTGTGAATCTATTCAGAGCTGTTTAGCAAGCACAGTTGAACTGCCTGTTGGATAATGATCCTTCAATGCTGGGCAGAAAAGTTCCCCATTGCCTTATGTTTTTTTCTGGTCGAGTTACTGTATTTAGTTAGGAAACATATTGCTGTGGAATCTGTCATTTCATTTCTAAGGGAGTTAACATAACAGTGCTTCTGTGAACTTGTGTAGAAAAGTCTTTTAGAATGTGAGTGTTGGAACTTTAGTAGCTGGATACTGAGCTTGTGGTGGACTACAGTAGTGTACCTTAGAACCAATTGTTCTCTACTTTAGCCTTTACAGACTTTTTCAGGTTCCACTGCACACTTTTTTGGTCTCTTTCTAGGCTTACCTATGCATCAAAATCTGGTTTCAGTGATTTTACCTTCTCCTGTCCAGAATAAGAAGAAAGTTGTCAAGGAATCTTTGGGTATCAGGCTCGCAGCAATTTTTGCTAAGCCACTGGTGGGTGACTCTTCTTTGTTTGTTATTTCTCAGACAGATCACCCCCCCCCCCGATTTCTTCATGTGTCATATGCAGCCACCAAAGACCAAGGGATAGCCACATATCCTGAGTTGCTGTAGAAATGCCATTGATGGGCAAGGAAAAGCCAGTCTTGTCAGGCTCTGGTAAAGTGTCATGAAAAGGTTCATCACTTACATGGAATAAGGATCTTGTGCTTGGGACTAGTATGCCTGATGTTAGCTGGACATTTACCAGGAAGAAACCCAGGAAAGGTGAACATCGTGCAACAGCTTTCAGGTCTTCTGTTTCCATGGGCAAGGAAAACTTACTAGGATTTGCTAAGGAACACATTAGTGCCTTTTCTTTGCCTTTGTTTTTTCTTCAGCCATGAAAAGGAAAAGTGTTTATCCTCTTTCTGATGTGGATTTTCAGACAGAAGACCAGGCATTACAGGGAGATGTGCTGCACCTCATTAATTTCTTCCTTTTTTTAATTTCTCCAAATCTTTTGGGTTTCTATTACCATAATGGGAATGGATCCCATTCCTAAGTCAAAGTATGATTAAAGTTCATGAAATTAGTATTGTTTCAATCTTTGATGTCATCCAGAAGTGCTCTTCGCAGCACTCACAATGTGCCCAGTAATGACTCCTTCTGCAATTCGTACAGGGTTACATGGATTGGTAACATATCTAAATATAATTGTAAATTGTTTTTTATAAGACCTGTTGCTCCAACTACTATTGGAACTGTCTGGGAATCTTTTTTCCACATTGCTCTCATTTCTGCCTGCAGATCCTGATATTTTATGACTTTGTGTCTCTCTGCATGCAAGACACTGTAGTTACTGGGTGTATAAATTTCAAAGATCAATGCTACTTTTGTCTTCTTTTCTTGGACCACTATATCCAGTTTTCTAGCATCTATCTTTTGAACTGTTGGTAATGGGTGATCCCAGGTGATATAAACTTCATCATTTTCTATGATGCTTTGTGGTTCATGTTTCCAGTGTTTTTCAGCCACTTCAATATCATAATGTTTGCGCAGTCCCCAGTGCAACAGTCTTGCCACATTATTATAGCTTTCAGTATACAGTCCTGCTGCCATTAGTATTCACACCCAGCAGGTTGTATAAAACCTACATTTGTCTGTTTCTCCCACATGTTCAATGGACTTTGTAAACCATCATGTACGTAGCCCACTATCTTGGGCTGCCAATATTAATCTTTCACCTCTTGGTTTGAATTCACCTCTCCTTAACCATTGCTGTGTTCATTCCTGATCAAAATGAGGTTCTTCCAGAAGTTTTCTATACTTGCAACTATATTTATGCTTTTTCCACATTTCTTGCCTTCTTATCTGGTCCTCCACCTTAATTCTTTCTTTGTTTTTTTTTTTTGGCACATTCAGTTGCTGCCTGATTTTTATCTACTTCTGGGTTGATTTCTGTTCCTGCTTGACACTGATATGCTTCTGATAAATTAAGCAGAGAAGTCATCTTAGATTTATTCTCCTCATGTTTTAAGACTTTCACTATATTTGGGTCTTGTGAGGTCAGTAGATATGTGTGGAGTCCCACAATTGCAGATCTGTACATGTAATCAATTTCAAGGAGGCCCATCCCTCCTTCGGAATACAGAATATATAATCTTGGTATACACTGATTTTTCTAAATCCTTTGATGAGCATAAAACTCCTTCTTGTTTTCCCATCTAATCTAGCCAACACATTTTGAGGCCAGTCAACCACTCCAAAACTGTAAGCTAGGACAGGAAGAGCAAATTGGTCTATGGCTTGGATTTTGTTCCTAGATGTCAACTCTATTTTCAGAATTAATTTTCTTTTGTCTTCTAAAGTATTCCTTACTAAGTTTTATTCACATTTGTTCATGTTTCCTTCATCAATTCCCAAATATTTATACACTCCCTCTTGCTCAAGTTCTTTTATATCACATTCTTGTCCCAAACTGATGTTTTCCTGATGCTGCAGTTTTCCTGCTTTAAATGTTGCTGTTGCACACTTATCAAGACGAAATGACATTCTTATATCATCTGAAAATGTTTTGACAACCTGCAGCTTTGCTTTCAGTTCCTCATCTGATGAGCTATTCAGTTTTAAATCAGTGACAAAGAGAAGATGAGAAGACTTTACACTTTGTTGTTTTTAGGAGCCAAATTCTATCCATGGCCTAAGTTGTTAAATAAACAGCTTAATGGGTTAATGGCAAGGCAGAATAATAATGGTAACAGACTGTCACCCTGGAATATCCCCCTTTGAATTTTTATCCCTGGGATAATGATCTTTCCTTTATCATGGCTTAATTGCAAAGTGGTCTGACACTGTTTCATGGTCACTGCAATATATTCGATCAGTGTAGGGTGTATCTTATACATTTTTAAGCACTCTTTTATCCATGAATGCGGAATACTATCAAATGCTTTTTTATAGTCAATCCATGTCATACTTAAATTCTTCTCCTTTTTGCAGTTCCCCAATATGACTTTATTTAACAACAAATGATCCTTTGTTCCATATGACATTCTTTTATTGCCCTTTTGTTCTACTGCCATAATTAAGTTTTCTTCTAAATGACTATAAACTGTGTCGGCCTCAATTCCTGTTTATAATTTATATATCGTCGGAAGACAAATTATTGGTCTATAATTTTTAGGGTAGCTTGCAGGTTCACTATTAAGAAGGAGCTTTGTTTTGCCTGTGGTTAGCCAGATTGGTGTCTGTTCAGGGTGCGCACATAAACAGTTCTTACTCATAGCTAAATCCTTGTGCAAAGATATTAATGCTTTAACCAAAAATTAGGTACTGCATCTGGGCCTGCTGTTTTCCAATTACACGCTTTTCTTAAATTTGTCTCAATCTCTCTGGCTGTTACTTCATCCCATTTCATATCCTGCACCTTTAAACTTCTTATTCTTTCTTTTACTTCTTCTATCCATTTAGCATCTTTGTTATGTTCCACAGTATCTTCATAGATACTTCCCAAAATGTATCTACTTCTTCTTTTTTGGTGGTCTTTCAATTTCTTTTAACTTATTTCCCAGTTCTCTATAAAACTTTTTTGAGTCATCAATAAATTGCTTATTTTGTACTTTTCCTTTATATTTATCTGTAGATCTTGTAAGTGTTTCTGCTTGTGCTGAAATTTTTATTTTATTTGCAATAGTGCATGATAGAGCCTGGTCTGATCTACCACTGTGCATTGCTTTAATCACATCTATCTTTCTCAGTATTTTTATTGATTTATTCCTCTTCTACAGTCTTCTAAGAGTGACACTTCTATATCTTAATTGCTTTATAGTTTTCTGCATTCGATATTTTCATGATGTTATTCGATTTCTCCCCTTCCTTTCCCTCACTACCCTGAGTTCCTGAGGTAGAACTTTATCAGTTATTAATTTAGTAGCACAGTACTATATCCTGTTTACTTCACATGGATCTCTATGGACAGTCCTAGTTACTGCATTCATTTGTTTTATCAGACTTCTGACTTTTTGGGTTTTATTGACCTTCTGCCATCTGTTTCTGTTATTGATCTTAATATATCTATCCATGTCTATTAAATCAAGCAGATCTTCTCTTAGCTCATTTTTTTCCAAACTGAGAGCACATCTCTTGTTTTCAATTTCTTGTGGGTATTCTATAGAAAGTTTTATAGCATCTTCCTGTGGCACATTCTCTTCAATTTCATCCTGTGCCATCTGCTGCTCTGTCATATGAGAACTCATTGGCCTATCACTCCTCAACATTGACTGCATCAGTTTCCACAGTTTCCTGTTCCTTTCCTTGCTGTCTAGCTTTGAGTAAATGTTTATACTGATTTCCTGTGGAAGGCACCAAAATATCTTGATATGGCACCTGACAAACTGCTTCCTGTCCCACTGGTTTTTCTTAATTTGAATATCCATTACTCTATCCTGTCGTGGTGCTTTCTGAATTAGATTTTCTACACTGAATCCTTCATTTTGCAGGTTCTCCATAACCTCAGTTTCTATTTCTTTAACTTCTCCATTACTAATCTCCTTTTCTACTTTTCCTCTTTGTCTTCTTATTTTTTTGTATTGTAAAGTTTTGCATGTCCAGATTCCTTTGCCTGAATTTCTCTTCAAATATCTTTGGTGCTGCTCTTTTTGTATTGGTTAGTTTTGCTTTCTCTTCTGCATAAATATTACACCATATTAAATCTCTTTTTCATTCGCATGTACATATTTCTTCTTCAAATGTTTCCTGATCTTCCTGTTTCTCCTTACTTTGGGGACTCACTCCATCATGCTGTGATATAATCTGTGTTAGACTTTCTACACTAAATCCTTCACTTTGCAGGCACTCCATAACTTCAACTTCTATTTTTTAACTTCTGCTTTACTAATCCACTTTTCTACATTCTCTTTGTGATATATCTTTTTTATTGTACATTTTTTAATATCTGGATGCCTTTGCCTGTATTTCTCTTCAAATATCTTTGGGGCTACCTTCTTTATATTGATTAATTTGGCTTTCTCCTTTCTGTAAATATTGCACCATATCAAACTCTCTTTCTTTCCCATGTCCATATCTCTTTTTTATATTGTTCAAATATCTTTAGGTTTTGTTGTTTATATTTTCGCACTTCCTCAGATGCTTCTTTTTCCAAACAGATCAAAGTTTCTTGATCTTTATACTAGTTTTCACAAATCTGTTGTATTAATAAATGCAAATTTTTATTTGAGGCTTCTGACAGTTTGTCTTGCAGAAGTATTTTTATTTCCTCTAATTTCTCTCATTCATTTTGTATATCTTGTATCTGGAAATTCTGGGCTTTTTACATAATAATAACAATACATAATTTCTTTCTTATCCTCAACAGTCCACTCTATTGTCTTTATGGTTCTTCTTTGGCGTATAAGTTTTTGTGATTTTTGTGGACTGTTACTTCCTTCTACAACAGGTGGGCCATCCTTCCCTGTTGTAGGAATGTTTCTGTATTTTGAAGATTCTACACTGTCATTTTTTCCAGTCCTGGTACCAGTGCACTTACCAGGATTTGGCACTTTTTTATCCTAGGTCTTGTGCACCCATCTAGCTCTTTTAATTTTTGACCTACTTCTGTCCATGATATATACTATATAAATACATTCTATAGATCAGTGTCGCTTTGGTGAGATTTTGTGGAAACAGGGTCCACCTCATGAAGGTACTCAACAAGACTTGAGGATGAATTGAATTTCAGCACTACTTCTCTCCTTTGCTTGCTGACTTTTCATCTCTCCATTTGGACCCCTTTCTTTCTTTCTTCAATTTCTTCACAGTATGAACACTTTGGTTCTGAGGAAGAACATTTTCAGATTTCATTACTATGAAGATTTATCCTTTTCTGAATCTTTATCCAAGATGAAAGGAATTTTTAAATGGCAACATTCAGAATTAAATTCCTATAGCACAGAAATGTATTATGAATTATTACAACTGGAAAAGTGCATTTCTGCAGCTATTCCTACTGTGCTGCCTACTTTAGTGAATGTTTTTCTAACTGTTTTTAGCTTATGTGATAGTCAGCCTTCTGCTCCTATGAAGTCTGATAGGTTATACAAAGAAAGATAGGCTCATATGAATTTCTTTTCTAATCCTAGAGGAGACCCTGCTGTGATTTATCTTTCAAAATTTGCAAACCAGATCACTGATGCTTATCACATTCATCTTGACAAAGATGGGAAAACACTGGATAAGTTGGGGAAGAAATGTTTTTCTTCTAGTACTTTAGCAGTTAGCATTTTAAATTGCCAGGCTTATTTATGAAAGTTTTTGTTTTTATGCTTTGAGAACATGCAGACATCATTGCTTAACCTTCCTTAAACATTTTTTAAGTAAACCTTCAGAGAGGCTCCAAAAAGAAAGGAGAGGCTGCAAAAAATCAAGGAAAGTCTTCCCAGTCAGTATGGCTATTTGCTGTTCAGATCCCCCCCTTCTCACACCCACAATCAACCTTTCCATTTCCCTGAGACTCCTTTTTTCCCCTGTGGTACCAGATTGTGACAGACAATGGGGTTTTAAATGTAATTCAGCAAGGGTACACTTGCCAATTGGAATCACCCCACCAATTTCATAGGAGTCCTCCATGTTTTGCATACCAGGTTTCCTTTCATCCTCCCATCCTGCATCAGATGCTTGCCCTGGGTGGAATAGAACCATTGTCTGCCTGATAGATGGGCAGATGCTTTTATTCAATACTTTTCTAGGAACCAAAGAAGGAAAGATCCTGAAGGCTCATGTTACACCTTTCCTTTCTAAACCTTTTTGTCAGGATTCCAAATTTCTAAATGTTTTCCTTTCATTCCCTTTTATCTCTGATCCTTTCGCAAGTTTTATTGGTAAAGCTAGACTTGAAAAATGCTTATCATCACATTCCTATTGATAAACTGTTCAGATGCTTTTTAAGAATTTCTGTATCTGGCTTGCATTATCAGTTCTCAATCTTAACCTTTGGGCTTTGCACTGCACCGAGAGTATTTGTAAAATGTCTTGCTCTAGTAATTGCTTATTCCAATTATCAAGGCATTGACATTTTCCATATCTGGATGATTACCTAATATTTGTAGACATTATTATTATTATTATTATTATTATTATTATTATTATTATTATTATTATTATTACTATTATTTATTTATTTATTTATTTATTTTTGTTACTTACAGAATTGCATTCCTGGGATGTTTGATAGGTTCTGCTCTATGAGGGGCCTTTCTTCACCTGGACAAAGTAGAGATGTCGCAACAGAACTTCCTGAGTTTCTCTTCTCAAAGCCAGAAAACTGCAAGGGAATTTCTCAGGATATTAGGGAACATAGCATTGATGATTCTCATGCTTCCCCTGGCCAGAGTGCTCATGAGAAATATTCAGTTGTACCTCAGGTCAATACTCAGAATCCTCTCTCTTTATCTTTTCAGATCCATTTTGAGATTTGTAAAATGGAGATTCTCTGGTGGGTAGACTAGATCTTTTGCAGTCCATGTCTTCCCATTCTCTCATCCAACCCATCTCCAGTCTGTCAATACAGATGATTGAGTCTTGGTAAGGATGCAGTCTCCAAATGGGTGAAATGTGCATAGTTTGTGGAACTCTCACAAACAACAGAAGCACATGAATGTCAGAGGAATTTTGGCAGTGATCAAAGCTTTGAAAACCTTAAATCATCTCTGTTCCCTGGGACCTCTGCAAGTTCACACAGGCAATGCAACGCTGATGTGTGACATAAACAAACAGGGGGTACCAGATCATGCCCTCATTGCAGACAGTCTATGATAGTCTTGGAGAAAGCAACTCAGCTCAGTTTAAATCTTCAGGCTTCATACAGTCCATCAGAGCTAAATGTAATTGCAGACAGTCTAAGTGGGACCAGGACAGTCCCATACAAATGGAACTTCATCCTAGGATCTTCCAAGAATTGATCCAGTCATGAGGAGCACCTCAAGCAGATATGTTTGCCTCATCTCAGAACAGATTAATAAAGACATTCTGCTCCATGACACCTTGTAAAATGGCCTGGGAGACAGATGTCTTCTCATTTCCACAGACAGGAATGTCTCTTTCTGTTTTTTAACTTTCCACCTTTCCAGTTATATTCAGGGTTCTTCAAATGATCCATAAGAACTCTAAAAACATTGAGGTGGTGGCTTAATTTTGGCCCAAATATCAGTGATTCTCCCTTCTTTTCATTCAGGGCAAGGGCAATTACCACAGGTGTCCCCAGAGACTGGATTTGCTCAAACAAGACTGAGGTCATTTGATATACTGCAACCTGAAAACTATTCCACTCTCTGTCTGGATGATCGCATTTTGACACCCTTTAGGCAACATTTCTTGAGTATGAGCAGCAGGTATTAAAGGAGGGGAAAAAGCTGCTACTAAAAAATCATATATGTTCAAGTGGAAAAAATGTTCTAGTTTGTGGCAGTGCAAGGAGCGGGACACATTAAGACGTGTTCTTGATTATCTGTGTGAACTACTGTCCTTTGACTTTTCTTATTCCTCTACCAGTGTTCATTTATTGGATATTTCTACTTGTCTTATTTTAGACCCCACTTTCTAACCACTCTCATGTTAAACATTTTTGAAAGGGGTGCTGCACATGTGCTCACCTAGGAAACAAATGGTTTCTCCTTTGGATCTTAACATTGTGCCTGAGAAATTTACTTTTTCTCCATTTGAAACAGCTCAGCAAGAAGAATTGAGCTTCTTAACATGAAAGACTGTTTTATTCATTACTATGACTTCTGCTAGAAGAGTATCTGAAATACAAGCAAATATAGTGAGTCTACCCTATTTCATTTTTCAAAAGGATGATGTTTTCTTTGAGATCTAGTTCTTCTTTTATGCCTAAAGTAGTCTTAGAGTTTACTTTAATCCAGACTGTTAAGTTCCCTGTCTTTTTTCCTGAACCAAGAACAAGGGAGAAATGATTCTGCACACTCTAGGTGTCCACTGGTAACTCAGATACTACCTAGACAAAAGTCAACCTTCAGGAAAGCTGATCAGTAGTTTGCTCCTTTGAAAGTGAGAGGAAAGGACAATGAGTGCTGAAGCAGGCTGCTTCCAGCTAAAGAAACCACAAGGCAAATCAATCAATTGGCACAGTATCAATTAAACAATCTCCATGCTCTGAATGCTGGCTTTAAAGGGACAGTGCCGTTTAAACCAGGCAAACTGTTAGCTCTCAACTTAACAATCCATTTCATCCCAGCAAACTCATTGCTCTGCACAATGTCCCCACCTCTCTAATTTCTTGCAATCAGTTGTATTACCATAAACTTAAAGCTATGTCCTGGAAAATCCTTTGTGTCTTGGAAGTGCATTGGTTGTATTCTGTAGGCTAATGTCACTAAGATGTTTCAAAACTTGATCCTTCGACAACATAGGTTCATAGGTGTGTACTAGGCTATTGGCCCTGGTGCCTTTACAAGCTTAGCCCATAGGATTACCCTGGCATTGTGCTACCCGACCTTAGTTTCCAGTGCCTCTGTCTAGTAAAGCCACTGGAGTGATCCCTGGGGTGAATTTTCTATTTCCCATTCACTCAACAAGATTTCTCTTGAAGAGGGCCAGTGATGTGCTCTGCTTGACATGTATGGGAAGTCTATTCCACAGCATGGGCAGTCTCTGGGTAATGAACCTGTCCCTCCAGCATGTTCTGTTGATTGTGGTAATGAGGTTGAGGTCTCTGGAGCATGTGGTGTGGAGGGACTGGAATTTCTTCAGATGAAGCATTTCTAACAGAGCTGGGTCAGACATGGCTTTGTAAGTCAAGCAGAGATCGCCTCTAAGTAGGCAATATGAGACAGAGAATAGTTGGAGTTTTTTTAGTCTGTCCATATAGGACAAATGTTTAAGGCCTGGGATCCTCTTTGTGAGGTACTTTTACATCATCTCCAGTTGTTGCAAGTGTTTAGTGAAGTACATGCCAAATAGGGCATTGCACTCAATGATTGGCCTAATGAGGGAAGAGTAGAAGGAGACAATGACCTCTTTCTTCCTGGATGCAAAAACCTTAGTAATGAGATATGCCACATAGAAGGCCTTTCTGACCACAGTGATAAAGTGATGGTCAAAAGAGAGGTTGCTGTCAATCTGTGTTCCCAGATCTCTTGCTTTCTGTATTCAGTGGACTACCATTGATGTAATAATTCATGGGAACTGGGTTTTTCCCAAAGGGGATGACGACACATATTTTGGCATTGAGCTAAAGGCCATGGTTCTGATACCAGTCGTTGGTCTCAGTGAGGCCTTTCTGTAGGATGTCAACATCACTTGTGGAGTTAATAATAGCTCCCAACTTGCAATCATCTATGAACTTTGTCAACCAGAGTCCCTTCGTGTTAGCCTGGACTTCAGAGAAGTAGATACCAAACATGAAAGGACCCAGGACCAAACTCTGAGGGACTCCAGTTGTGACTGATCGCCAGTCTGACTTCATATTCAACAGTCAACATATTGGTTTTGCCCACATAAAAACAAAAACACCCATCACATAGATTAAGGTATACTAAATCCTTGCTCCTACCATCTGCACGTAACCTAAAATCAAAAACTTGTCCTGACCATGGCTGACGAAAAAAACTTGCAAAAGAAATACACGCACAAAAGTTGCATGACCTGCAAGGATAACTACCAAATTTGTTAGTCACAGATGCAGAAGTCACTCTAGTGCACAAATCTCTATAACACATCTGTATAAAACATCCTAAGGCAAAGAGCATTCCTGAAGCTAAAGCAGGGAAAGACACCAACAACTGTGGATATGTTCTCATCAAGCCTTAAAATTGATCCATTTTTCTGAATGATGTCTCAGACAATTCTGGTATTACCTAAATATGTCAGAGTTATACAGGTGGTATATGTGGTATATACTGGGTGACATGGACACTATCTTGATGGTAAATTGGCCTTTCTCAAAAAAAGGGCACCCCACTTGAAGAACGGAGGAAGGGTCAAGGTTTCATGGAAATATTTTTCAACCTCATGAATTTTATAACCTCTGCCCACAAAATCACTCACCAGATTTGCAGTGCCATGTTGAATGCCTGTAATACAAACTTGGTCTCCCACTGTAGCATAATGATGTTGACAAACATGGGGGCACAAGTGTCTCCCATAGCTATACCCTTCTTCTTTTAAAAGTATTGCATATTAAAAAAAACAAAATTATTCTTTAATAGGAGTTCTATGAGCACATCAAAGTATTGATGACATCATTGTCAAAGTGCTGTGCTCCCCCCACATATCTCTGATTTTCCCTTGTAGTCTAATCTTCCTGTACTACTCTATCCAATTGCCCTACACCAGTTTCTTTACTCTGCTTTGTTACCTCCTTCCCTGAGGAATTACACAGGAAATCTCTGTAGCCTTGCTCTACCCCCTCCTTCTTTTCTTGCTCTCATTTGCAAAAATCACCTGCTTCTCTGATTGTTTTTCTTGGCACCTCTACAATTTTTCTAGGTGTTGCTCAGCTCTGTTCACCCACGCTTTGCTCCCCTACCCTACCCCCATTCCCACACAGCCCCACTTCAATTACTTTTATCCTCTTCAGTGACTTCCCTTCCTTCCAGCACAACCACTCACACTCCACTTCCTGTCTGTAATCACTCCCAAGCTAAGACTTTCACACTTAATTACATTACTTCCTCTTTTCAATAATCCTCCTCCAACCCATTTCACAACTACACTACACACACATTACAATGCAACATATGTACATTTCCATTCCATTTCTTATATTTCTCTCAGTCTTATCCTCCTATCACATTAACCTCTCCCACCTTACATATACTCTTCCACCTCATGCATCCCTAAAACTTCTAGTCCTTCTCACTCCTTTATAATCTCCCCATCTCTCTTTAACATACCGATAACTGCTTTCCACAAATTTACTTTATTTCAGTACTACCCTCTCTCTTGTAAACTCAAATCAAAATCTTACAATCATCACATACTGCTAGCTCTACTTAATCTTTACACTAGTAACATACTCCTCTCTGTGAACATCCACCCCAACCCTGGCCCCCTCAATCCTCCCCATAACCACACACCCCACAGCTCTTCCTCTACTTCCCTTCTCCTCCTCAATCACGTCTTCTCCACCCCTGTGTCATCACAACTCATTACCTAAACACCTAACTATCTATTCTCTAAATATTCAAAGCCTTGTTCACAAAATCACTGAGCTCCACAACTGGATAGTCCATACCTCCCCTCACATTCTAACCTTAGCAGAAACCTGGCCTAAACCTCATATCACAAACAATGAAATATTCCCACCTGGCTATAATATTTACCGCTCTGACAGAAAAAGGGGGGTGTTGCCATCTTCTACTATGACAACCTTAATCTCTCACTTATTACCATTCCTATTCCTGACTTCCACCCAGATTAACTAATTATCCTAAATTGCCACCTAAGCACATACAAGAAATTTGCCTTTGCCTCCATATATATCTCCCCAGGGAACAATATTCCAACCCTAGAACATATCCTATCCTAGTTTTCCCACAATATACCCTATGAGACCCTAATCCTTGGTGATGTCAACACTGACTGGTCTAAACTGACAACTGACTCTCCACAAATTAATATCAACTTATATGGAGTCCACCAACTGGTAACATCCCCCACCCGCATGCACAAAACCTCTTCTTCCAATTCTACTATCGACTAGATCCTCACTAACACCCCTAACCTATATCATAGCCCAAGTACTTTACCAGACTCCTTAATGATCATCTTCATACCTTCAACCAAAGAAACTATGCCCAACTACCCAAATCACACTCTTATAGAAACTGTCATAAACTCTCTAATTTTAATGCCAACTTATTTAACTCCATACTGTCTAGCATTGACTGGTCCTTCCTCTGGCAGCTCCCTCTCAATGAAGCTGTGTTAAAATTTAACCACATTTTCCTAGATACCATCAACTCCCTTACCCCTACAGGAGGATTACAATCAGAGCTAATAATGCTTCCTGGCTGTCTAGAGAAACCTGATCGCTTATGCACAGAAGAGACAGTGCTTGGAAAGCCTGGGTTAAAACCGAAGCACCAGCCCTGTTCCAAAACTATAAAGAACTCTGGAACCTTGTCAAAAAAAAACAAATCAAAAATGATAAAAAATCCTACTACAACTCCCCCCAAATCAACTGCAAATCCAACCCACGTAAATTCTGGACTACCCTTAACAAAATCCTCCAGCCAAGTTGCCCTTTCAATCCCTCCCCTTTCCCAAATAACACTCCTCTAGAAACTGCTACCCTTCTTAATAATCACTTCATTGATACTGTCCAAAAACTTACACATATTAACCATAACACAAACACCCCTTCTACCCCTTCCAACTCACTTAACAAAAAACTCTTCACCTTTCAACCTGTTCCTACTGCCTACATCAAATCACTTCTGCTTAAACTCAAACCCTGCTCTCTCTCCCCTCAGGTAATCTCCCACCTGTAAAGAAAACCAGGCTGTTATCCCTCGACTTGAACGTGACTAAAACGAACAACCCAGGGGAAGCTCAATTGCAACAAAAAGTCAACTTTCAAAAAATACAAGATACGAGCCGAAAATTTGACTTAGCGCTTTCACCTTTATTCGTAATAAGGCTTCATCAGAGTAATTTGGTCTAACATTTACACAGACTTTGTATGTTTACGTCATACACACACCTCCTTTATAAACCAATGTGCTTTAACATAACACTTTGATTAACCCCATTCAAACTAACTCTGACAATTAGACATGAAAATCACTTAAAAAACACTTCAAAATGCACATCTTGACCAAATTTCTAAATAACTAAGTGTACAAAAAATTATATACTGTAGAATACCTATAAGTATATTTTAAAAAATTAAAATGAAATGCAGTAAGACCTTAACTTTAAAATACTGGCTATAGAAATGTGCTCGTTGATACCGGGGGGCTTGGAAGCATTTAATCGTAATTGCCAAAGGCATTCTTTTACTTCCAATAATGTTCTAACATCCCCCCCTCTTTCACAATATGGTACCCTATCAATCACAAAAAATATAAACTTGTTAAAATTAATACATGCTCGGCTGTGTACATATAATGCATTGGTGGACTTAGCGTTCTTAATATCTCTTATATGTTCCTTAACTCTTGAACTCAAATTCCTAATCATTTTTCCTATGTAAAATGCGGGGCAACTTAAGCAGGAGGCTGCATAAACAACCATTTTGGTGTTGCAGGTAACATGTCCTGGACATCTAATAACTCTACCATAATCACTTATTGTTACATATGGCCCATTGTTGATAAATTTGCACACACCACAAGCCCCACATTTATTCATACTGGAGCTTTTAAATACACTAGCTCCCTTGTCCATTTCCATAAGCTCCTTTAGGTTGTGACCTCTACTGTATGTAATAAAGGGTTTAACACCTAAAATAGAGGTAAGGTCATTATTGAATACGCTTGACCATGTATCTTCTAAAATAAGTCTAATTAGATCAAACAAAGAATTGTAAGGTAAAATCATTACAGTTTTCTCTATGTCACCACTACCTTTTTTACTACAAAATTTTGTATCATGACTTTCTTCTACAAGTCCACCTTTCAGTATTGGCTTGAAAGCAGAGGACCTTTTGTATTCTACCTCTTTCCGAATCCTGTTCAACATATCGACAGGATAATCCCTTTCTTGAAACATAGAAACTAAGCTCATCATTTCTTTTTCAAAAAGTCTATCGTCACTCACTAACCTTGAAAGTCTAACCATTTGCCCTTTTATAATGTTCTTTTTTTGATGAAGGGGATGGCAACTCTTAAAATGTAAAAAGGAATTTGAATATGTTTTTTTCCTGTATATTCCTGATTGTATTGTGTTATTCTCTTTATCATATTTCAATAAAAGGTCTAAGTAGTTACAATTCTCTTTAAAAATATTAGAAGTGAACTTGAAATATGTTGTGGTTGTGTTGAGATAGTCCATAAATTCAACAATCTCCAATTCAGTTCCTTTCCAAAATATCAAAATATCATCCAGGAAACGCAAATATAACTTAATATTTACATTAAATTTAGATGTTAAAACATATTTCGTCTCCCAGTCTGCCAAAACCAAGTTGGCGTAAACTGGGGCACACTTGGCGCCCATCGCCACTCCTGTAATCTGCCTGAATAACTCTCCATCAAAAGACAAAAAATTATTTGTCAAAACAACCTCTACCAAATCTACCAAAAGACTTGTTTTGACTCTATGAAAGTCACTGTATTTAGTCAAACACTTCTCAAAACTCTCCAGTCCTTCTTCATGTGGTATAACGGAAAACAAATTTGTTACATCTATAGTAGTCATAAAAATTTCTTCATCTAATTTAATACTGTTGATAATTTCCAAGCAGTGCCATGAGTCCCTAAGTATGTGTGGAATTTTTTTCAAAATTTGTTTACAATAAAAATCCACATACGCAGCTAATGGTTCAGTTTTCGAACCTTTTGCAGACACAATGGGTCTAAATGGGGGACTTCTGAGATCCTTATGGATTTTTGGAATTCCAAAAATATTTTGGTGTCAAAGGGAGTTCGACAAGTAGAAACTCATATTCTTTTTTATCAATAATACCCTCCATTAACCATTAATACAGTGTCCAATCAATTTTAGCATATGCCCTGTTGATCTCATTTTTAGAAACTCTGGTGTAGGTTTTTGTGTCATTTAGTAAACTAAGCATACTGGTGTTGTAATCTATGCTTAACGTAATGACAACTCTTCCACCCTTATCGGGTTTCATCACTCTATAGTTATCGTTGGTCATTAGTTCGTTAAGACAAAACCTTTCACCCGGGGTTAAGTTGTCTTCCATAACTGTCTTTCTTTTAAGAACTCTCCTAATCTGTACCTCACACATTTCTTCGTACAGATGAATAATCGGGTTCATGGCCGGAATAAAAACACTAGACTTCTTTAGAATAATATTTCTATCCACTCCTGCATTAGATATATCAGTGTTTTTAGAAAAGAACATCTTCAGATTTAATAATCTAGTGTAAAGTTTGAGATTTAGCAAGACTTTTGCTATATCATGTCTAAAACTAGGGATGAATTTGAAACCCTTTTTGAACAATGTCAGGTGTTCATTTCATAACCGGTGAGGAGTGTAGTTGTGTATGAACATGTTGTCATAATTAATACATTCATATGTAACTGTCTTTGTCAAATCCCCTATCGTGTCATTCATGGTGGAAAAACTTAAAACCACATTTTCACATCCTTGGGTGTTGAATTTAATCATATCACCCATATTTGAGGAGAACACACCATCAAAGGAAGCTGTATTACTTGACAAGTTAAAACCATCAACTACACAATCATTACAAAAACCAAGTTCTTTAAAAACGCTAATACCAACATCAATTGCATTGTTGTCATTAATTTGTTCGGCTCCAACCTTGGGGTCGAACAAAAAATCATCACTATCAAATGTTAATAAATCCTTTTGTTTCTTTCTGACCATCTCCGACCTCCTTGGGGGCCCTGTTGTTTCTCTCTGTATTGACCCTGTGGATGTACTGCCCTGTTGCATTCTCAAATCCTCTCCGAGCATCGAACAGGGGGTTCTCTAAAAAAGGTTCATTTTCACTTTCATGACCATAGTCACAAAAAGAGTTGTTGTTACCAGGCCCTTCCATATAAGAAGTGCACCTTTGCTGGTCAAAAGCATAGTAATGGGAAACTTCATTTGTACTGTTAACCATCTTTAGCCTTTCAATACTGTCTTTATATTCTTTAAAATGAGCAAATTCATTCTTACAGGCATAGTCTCTACTGTCCCTGTTTAACTTGTCAGATTTTGTAGCAAGCCCTCTTTTTACATAGGCATCAATATTTAAGTATATTGAGTCAACTTTGTTTTTGTTAAATTCAAATAACAAATCGTTAGTAATACTATTATTAATCTGATCTATTTCTTTTTTAAGCATTTCAATCATCCAATTGTTGTTACGAATTATGATAGTTAAAAGCTCTATACCTGTTCTGTTGAAAAGGACAGTCAATTCTTGATATCCTTCTGAGCCGACCTCAAACCCCATAGGTAGTTTGAAAAGCCTCAGTCCTTTAGGCACCTGATTTAGTTCAATGGACCTCTCGAGAAAAACATTGTCCATCTGCAGAGATTTAAACTTCCTTAGTTTCTTTTCAAAAATGCTCAATTGCGTTTTGATAGAACCATTATTGGGCCTTTTTTCATCCCCTGCAGCCCAATTAAATGATGGTGGAACAAAAAAAGTATCCAGATTACTCCTGTTCCCATTCGAAATGGATCTGTTGGAAGTTGGTCTGTTCTCAATACGCCCGCTTTTGTCAGAATCTCTTCTAACATTGTCCAAAGAAACGGCCTCAGTATATACGTTCCTTTGTGTTATAGCTGGAGGCGTGTGTAAAGTGTACAACAAAGCTTGTGACTCAGTTAAAGTAACGTCCATTCCGTTATTGATGTCACTGGAAGTGGAATCAAGATCTCGATTAGTGTAGCCCTTTTCTTTTAAAGTTTGTAAAAGTTGTTTAGTAAGTTCTAAATACTGAGACATTAGAGCCTCCGTGGTCGTTCAAAAAGCCCGGTCAAATCCAGGAAGTGCAGTCGGCAGAGACAAACCACGCCAATAAACTGACAAACATCCAAAACCAAAAGTTGTAAAGAAAACCAGGCTGTTATCCCTTGACTTGAACGTGACTAAAACGAACAACCCAGGGGAAGCTCAATTGCAACAAAAATTCAACTTTCAAAAAATACAAGATACGAGCCGAAAATTTGACTTAGCGCTTTCACCTTTATTCGTAATAAGGCTTCATCAGAGTAATTTGGTTTAACATTTACACAGATTTTGTATGTTTACGTCATACACACACCTCCTTTATAAACCAATGTGCTTTAACATAACACTTTGATTAACCCCATTCAAACTAACTCTGACAATTAGACATGAAAATCACTTAAAAAACACTTCAAAATACACATCTTGACCAAATTTCTAAATAACTAAGTGTACAAAAAATTATATACTGTAGAATACCTATAAGTATATTTTAAAAAATTAAAATGAAATGCAGTAAGACCTTAACTTTAAAATACTGGCTATAGAAATGTGCTCATTGATACCGGGGGGCTTGGAAGCATTTAATCGTAATTGCCAAAGGCATTCTTTTACTTCCAATAATGTTCTAACACCCCCCCCCTTTCACAATATGGTACCCTATCAATCACAAAAAATATAAACTTGTTAAAATTAATACATGCTCGGCTGTGTACATATAATGCATTGGTGGACTTAGCGTTCTTAATATCTCTTATATGTTCCTTAACTCTTGAACTCAAATACCTAATCGTTTTTCCTATGTAAAATGCGGGGCAACTTAAGCAGGTGGCTGCTATTTTTTAAATGATTTTCATGTCTAATTGTCAGAGTTAGTTTGAATGGGGTTAATCAAAGTGTTATGTTAAAGCACATTGGTTTATAAAGGAGGTGTGTGTATGACGAAAACATACAAAGTCTGTGTAAATGTTACACCAAATTACTCTGATGAAGCCTTATTATGAATAAAGGTGAAAGCGCTAAGTCAAATTTTCGGCTCGTATCTTGTATTTTTTGAAAGTTGACTTTTTGTTGCAATTGAGCTTCCCCTGGGTTGTTCGTTTTAGTCACGTTCAAGTTGAGGGATAACAGCCTGGTTTTCTTTACAAGTTTTGGTTTTGGATGTTTGTCAGTTTATTGGCGTGGTTAATCTCCCACCTGTCTTTCTCAAACTAGCTGCTGAATCCATAGCATATCCTGTATTCCTGCTAATCAATAGATCCATTCAAGAAGCTACGGTACCTGTCATTTAGAAATACTTCTCCACCATCCCTCTGCATAACGGAGGAATTCTACTGACCCATCTAACTACAGACCAATAGCTATCCTTTCTTTTCTCTCTAAAATACTTGAAAAATGCATTCATACTCAGCTGCTAAACTTTCTTTTTCAGGAAAACCTTCTCACATCCACTCATAAGGTTTTAGACCAAACCACAGCACAGCTACTGCCCTCTTATCATTTACTCACACAGTAGCCGAGGCCCAAGATACCAACCAACTCGTATACTTTCTTTTCCTTGACCTCTCAAAAGCCTTTGACACTGTCTCTCACCCTATTCTTTTATCTAAACTTGCTATCATCAATCTATCTGCTCCCTCCCTTGCCTGGTTCACTAGTTACATCTCTAATAGGCAGCAATCTGTCAGATGGCTGTCTTCCTGCTCCCCATCCCTTCCAGTCACATCTGGCATACCCCAGGGTTCCATCTTGCATCCCCTCCTGTTTAACATCTTCACAAATGATCTTCACACATCTTGCAAACAATCCTTTCTAATTCAATATGCTGATGATTACACTCTCATATCCATTTCCAACAATATCTCTGAACTCCATGCTCATACCCAAGATGCCTTTCTATCCATTGAAAAGTAGCTGTCTGATAATCAACTCATCTTAAACCCCTAAAAAACTAAACTCCTGCTTTTTCTCCCTCGTTCTCTCTCTCATCATAAATCAACCTCTGTCATCACATCATCCAATAAAACCATCAGACAATGTGAACCCCACACTAAACTTCTTGGTACCATCATTGATGATGAAGTAAATAACTAAAATTTAACTTACATATTCTTCAAAGCATAAAAAAACTAACCAAAAAAAACTAACCAAAAACTTGCCTTGCTTTATCACAATAGAACATTTCTAACTTCTAATGCTAGAATTTCCCGGGTTCAAGCTCTCCTCCTCCCCTTCCTTCTCTATGCTGCCCCACTCCTAACTAACATACAGTCCACAACTTTGTCCAAACTCCAAAAAACATACCATAAAATAGCTAGCTTTGTCACCAACTCTCCTTACAACTCTCACCATTGCCTTGCACTCAACTCTCTCCAATGGCTGGAATTCCCCCAACAACTCCTATCATAATTTCAAATCACACACTCTGTATTATACATACCATCTACCTGCCCACCCCTCTCCTCCCTGGTATCTTCTTACACCCCTACTCATACTCTCTGCATCTCCAACCAGCAACTCCTAGACATTTACCAACCAAAGAAAAACTACTATACAAATGCACTGTAGGCCAAATTTGGAATAAATTCCCAGCACACATAAGATCAATTATCCACCCTAAACACTTCAAAAAGGAACTTAAACTTCACCTACTTAACACCAAGTCTTCCCCCTTTCAGGAATCTGCCTAATCCACTACACTACTGTATTTTATTGATTTATGTTTTTCTTTTCACTCCTACTACTCAGGCATCCTAGTCTACCACCTCTTAGTTTTCTCACTTTACATATAGACTTTACTAAAAGAATACACCCTTAAGTTTTACTTCTATACCACATGTATATATGTATATATTGCTTACCTATCTCTAAATACCCTATTAGAAATACATCGGTTGAATCTCATCTTTCTCTTTTGAAAGCTCAGTTGCTGTATATATTTTTCACAGAAAAAAAATCATTATTATTTTTTTATTATCATATGTATGTGCTATACTTCTCTATATTTGGACCTTATGTGTTGCAATTATTTTTATTGGCGTATGAATTTTACCATATGTACTGCAGATATCTGTATCTGGAGCTTTTCTCCTCGGGTCTCCACTGAAAATGGGCTTCTGGCTCAGCTGGACTAACCTGGTCAACAAATGACAAATAAATAAAAATAATAAAGTCTGTGGATTCTACTAAAAAAATCATGAAACCATTCCAGACCAGCATCATGGGGTATTACATTGAAAAGATTGGTGACATCAATAGTTACAAACACGAGATGATCAGAGAACTTAATCTTCCTTATTTTTGTAAAGAAGTCCCAAGAATCTCTACATAAGTGTTCAAAATTGTCCAGTGTTTTGTCTATGTATCGAGCCAAAGAATGGATCTTAGATTTACATGCATTTATGGTTGGTCTCATAGTGGGCCGATAAGGTCCTTCAGCATTTAGGGACCCCAAATATTGTGGGTACTGTGAGAAATTTTGTGTGCAAGAACATCCAAGTGTCATAATCAATTTGTCCTTCATCAAACATATCCTTGATTAACCAAGCAATCTTGGCACAGGAATAATTTACCCAGTTGATAGAGGACTCCTCATAGAACCCACTGTTAAATAAATGTACATTCATTCTGTTGATATAATCTGTATTATCCATAATGACTACATTTATGGTTGGTCTCATAGTGGGCCGATAAGGTCCTTCAGCATTTAGGGACCCCAAATATTGTGGGTACTGTGAGAAATTTTGTGTGCAAGAACATCCAAGTGTCATAATCAATTTGTCCTTCATCAAACATATCCTTGATTAACCAAGCAATCTTGGCACAGGAATAATTTACCCAGTTGATAGAGGACTCCTCATAGAACCCACTGTTAAATAAATGTACATTCATTCTGTTGATATAATCTGTATTATCCATAATGACTACTCCCTCCCATCTGGTTTCATTACCCTTACCCTCTTATCTTGACTGAGTTTTTAAGTAACAAAAATTCTGCATGGGAAATATTAAAACTAACTATGTAGGTATTGTTCTTAAGTTTTTGCCTGAAGTCAAGTTCACATAATTTCTGAAAAATTATTAGGGGTAGGGGCAAAGGGAGGGTATAATACTTCTCCAGTGTAATGGATTAAGAATACACTGTTTGTTATTGTTACTATACAAAAGCTTCAAATTAAGTTTTCTTAAGAAATGTTTGAGGTCTATATCAGGGGCAAAAGTATCTCCCTTACTAATTAACTCAGTGTGTTCTACATTTATATATATATATATATATATATATATATATATATATATATATATATATATATATATATTTAATTTCTAAAATAGTAGAGTTGAAAATCACCTGTACTTTTGAAAACAATTTGCGGTCCTGTGGTCCTTAGTTGCACAGATCCAAATTTCATCAAAGAAGTGGACAGATGTAATTCCGTCTCCTGCATTGGTAGGTTCTCAATTTGTTCCATTGTAGAAACTGCCCTGTATTCATCATGCACTGATTTTGTAGCCTCCATGACTGGTGTAGACAGTTCCTGATCCTCTCTGACTGACGTGGTTGTTTCTGGTCTAAAGGGGGCAGTACTTCATTGCTTTTCTCTTGTTCTAGTTGGTCTTCGACCAGATTTTCTCCTACCCATTATTTAGAATCAACAATGCCAGTGGTATTCAGATAGGTGACATAGTTCAAACTGTTCAAGCTTTTTCCTCCTTACATTTTAAAATATTACTTGCAATATGGCCAATGTCCTTAAAAATAGTATAATATTTGTCCCTGTGTTGATCGAAAAGTAAATCATTAATAGTGGTTTTATCGAATTCCATTGCCTCTTGTGTTAATCCATCAATGTTCCTTTGGTTATATTTAATCAATAAGTCAAGTAATTCACATCCTTGCCTATTGAAAAGATCTAATAACTCCTTGTGGAGGGGGTAATTTTCACCAAACCAGTAGGAAATTACCAATTTCTGAGATTCTTCGGTACCCTTCTAGCTTTTATGCTCTCCACAAAATAAGTATTTCCAGTTTGCAGTATTTTGATTTTCGATAATATATTCTCCAATTTGTTGAGTGATTCTTGCACTGTACCCAATTCCCTAGTGTTAGAACCGGTTGGGAAGGTGGCTTAATGGCTAACGTGTTTGCCTTACAAACACAAGATGCAGGGTTTGAGTCTCACAGGGGATAATTGGCTAGGCTTAAAATGGCTCACAAGGGCAGTTAGCTTAGTACTGAACTATGAACTATGGGCTATGGACATAGAATAATACTGTTTGGTGGAGCCAGGTACTGATAATAAATGAGTTACCCAATTCATTATCAGGAACAGTTCCATGGTTGTTGTGTAGGTGTTCATTCGTCCCTCTCGAATTCAGTGCATCAGCACTGACATTGCCTTATCCTGGAGTGGTATACAGTGATTGCAAAGTTATAAAATCCACTACCCTGGGTTGACTAGTAAGGTTAGCAACCTGCTGAAAAAGTCACTGTACCAATTGTATTAGCGTACCAACACTTGCAACCAAATTCTCTGTAGCTGGCAGTTGTTGGGGATTGGTTCCTGCCTCTGAAACCTGTAAAGACATCGAGAAGACAAACCAGGAACCAGGAAAGTAAAATTCCAGACAAAAGACACAGAGTAAGGAAATGAAGCCAACACAAACCACCACTAACAGTAATTTATTAGAAAGATTAAGAGCTTTGGTCACATTTGTAACTAAAGACTTCTTCAGAATCTAAAAGTACAAATGCAGCAGTTATTTAAAACCCCCTCCAAACTGGATCAAAAGAGACATTGCTACTAATGAAAAGGCTGCCTGAAGTTAGAGACACTAACAAACAAATACCTCACAGCACTAAGTAAAACTGAATAACTAACAACACGAGATACCACATACCCCACTATTGCGGTGTTATAAATCATAACAATAGCTTCAGCACAATGCTTTCAATGTAAAAAAAAACATTACACCATGGAGAACCACATTACACCATATATGAATAGAACTTTAATATGCTAGCAATAGAGACCTTGTCTCTCTTCTTATCTATCTTATTCCTTTCCATTAGCTCAAAATTTGACATGCATGGTAAATGCTTTTTCATGACTTCTGATTAGTTAGTTGTTTTTATTACTTGTATAATTTTTATGTCATAATGGAAAAAATGTCATAGTGCAGCCACAGTTTCTGTGAATGGTTATTTGCAGCTGAAATCATACAATGCAGTATACTTATTGTACAAGGTGCTGAGGTTTGTTACTGTTAGGCAATGGTTAGTATTAAGTAATGTATATGTAACTGAAGACAGGTAATGGATTGCTCTGTCAGTTATGCATAGCCGTTTTACTTTTGATAAAGTGAAGAAGATGTTATATAGTGCCAGCCAAGATAATCAACCAATGCATAATCTAGGAATATCATTCACAAGAGGCTGTTATTGTGAGTTGATGAGGTCAAACAAGTGTTTAACTTGGATTTGAAAGCATGCTTAGCAAATGAGGAATGGTATTTTATAGCAGTTTGATGACTGTTGTTGTAGCATAATCATAACAGAGACATAATCTTTTTTTTTTATATATATATATAAGTAAACACTATAGGTGGAATCCAACCATAAACCTATATAATTAAACAAATACATTTCAGTAATGAAGTTTCCTATGAGGTCTGTTATAGCTACAGGAGAACTACAGCTATTTTATTTCAAACACCTTTATTGAATTATCACTTGTGATATAAGCAAATTTACATTCATATAAAAGAATTCAAACTATATTAACATAACAAATATTATACTTCACATATATTGCTATATATCATATAACCTAAGTAATATTAAACAAAATATTCAATTCTTGCTTTTTTTTTAATAAGAAACATCTTCATTAAACCATCACTTACTACACATGCACTCATACATTTATATAAATTAAAATAAACCACACCAACACAATCCTGAATTCTAGATAAAATTGTTTTGGCCTTATGTATGTTTTTAACTGTAATAAGTTGTCTGTGAGTTAACAGAAACTTTATAAAATTCACTATGCAACTTTGAATGCAAGTTGGCTTTTCTCCAGGTTCATCTGCATAAAATAGGTTTAGTTGATTTCTTGCTTTAAGTCAGGAAGTCAATAAACATAAATTATAGTATTGGACAGACTATGCGATCTGGGTGAATTCAGCTATATGTGAGTCCAAGTTTAGAGGAGGGTTGATCAGCTTTGACAATAGCTATTAAATACTACAAGTAATTGATGAATCACTAGAGCAGATATGTGGTCTGTGTGTAACTGTTCAAGTACCATGAACTGGACTTATAAATTTAAGTTTTTTTTAGGTTGGCAAACAGCAGCTGTTAAAAGCAGCACATCCATACTTTTAAGTTCACTTTCTTTTAGCTGTAAATACTTGGGCAGGGATCAGCTTTCTTGGGACCTTGGCATACGTTTTTTCCAAGTCTAGGAATGCCCAGTTGGACTCCTTTCTCTTCTCTAGCTTTTCACAAACAGTTGAGAAGAAGCTAGAGATGAGGAAAGAGTCTAACCAGGCATTCCTAGACTTGGAAAAAGCATATAACAAGGTCCGAGGAAAGGGTATTCCTGCAGTGGTTCAAAGTCCCAGAAACACTGGTGTAATTAGTGCAAGCTATGTACAAGGACTCAATGACTCAAGTAAGAACAGACTTCTGCCTCACATAGAGGTTTCCAGTAGGAGTAGGTGTGCACCAGAGTCCAGCTCTGAGCCAACTACTGCTCATATTGGTAATGGACTACATTAGCAAACAGGTTGAAGGGAACAAATCAAGAAAGTTGCTGTATGTAGACAATGTGGCATTACAGTCAGACTCTGAGCAAGACCTTTAGCAAAGGATAGAGGGATGGAATGCAAAACTGAAGGCACATAAGATGAAACTGAGTACACATAAGACAGTTGTAATGGTAGCAAAATGGGGAATTTGACATGAGAAAATAACAGAACAGGTTAATAGTTTCAGGTATCTGATAGGTGTGGTTGAGGAGAAGGGAAGTCTGAACAAGGAGGTTAAAACTAGAACCAGAGTAGCTGCAGCCAAATGGAACAAAGTGTCAGGTGTAGTATATGACAAAAGAATTCCAACAAAGCTTAAAAGTAAGGTTATACAAAACAGGTGTGTGACCAGTACTACTGTATGGTACAGAAACATTGGCAGCAAAGTAGAGTAGTTGAGGAAGCTAGAAGTGATAGAGATTAAGTGCCTGAGATGGGTGGTAGGATGCACACTGTGGGGCAGGTAAAGAAATGAGCACATAAGTGCAAAAGCCAAAGTAGCTCCAATTGCAGAAAAGGTCAAATTGAACAGATTACAGTGGTTCAGGCACATGTGCAGAAAAGCAGAAGACAATCTGGAAAAGAAGATTTGGGACAGACAGGAAGAAGGTAAGAGGAAACAAGGGCATCTAGCAAAGCGGTAGAAGGGTTGTGAGAAAGAAGACCTGTGACAGTCAGACATGAGTATTGAAGAAAGCAGGAGAGTGGCATTGAATAGAGACAGATGGTGACAGCTGACACGACACCCTGACCCCATGTAGAAAATGGGAAAAAGGGGTTTGATGACAATGACTTGGGATGGGATTTGGAGAGACAGTAGCTGTGGTCACAGCCATCCTATCACTATTTACTGTGTTTGCAAGATCAGCCCTGAGATTATTTAATGAAGAATAGTAAGGAAAATCAGTGCAAGTATTTGAGCTTATTAAATATGTTGCTCAGGGCTGTAGCTGGGGATGCAGGAACATTATGTAGTACTAAGGTGTGAATGCAAGGAAAGATAAGGACAAGCAATGCTTATCTGCTCTGCATGTGTCTCAATGAGGTTCTGCACAATCACACGTAAAATGTATTAATAAGAAAGAGAAATGATTTGGAAGCAATAAATAACCAGTACACAGGTATGCTTACTTACTTTTAACCAAATGAAAGAATTGAATTACGACTATAAGACGGAAGCAAGCAGAGGGCAGAATATAACCTGAAATTCTAAGGACTGAGCAGGATATATATATATATATATATATATATATATATATATATATATATATATATATATATATATATATATATATATATATATATATATATATATATATATATATGTGTGTGTGTGTGTGTGTGTGTGTGTATTTATATGGGAGCCTAACTTTTCCTCAGCAGCTAACATCATCAATCAAGACATCATCTGCAACTCATCAACTCAAAAAAAAACATCAATCCACAAAGCATCTAAAAACACAAAAAATAAATGTATTTGCCAGGAGGCTAGACCCCCCACCATACTCCCCATGTGGGGGACTGTGTCCCCCTGCTAATTTTATATATTAACTCTGAGATCACACTACAGTGGGGGAAGGGCATATTCCCCCCACATCCATTGTACCACAATCTCTAACTTAAACAGCTAGCACTTTTCAAACAGCTGATTTTTGATCAGCTGCACCAGCTTTCCCCGTCAATGAAAACAGTCATAAATGAAAGACTATAGTCCCATCCATATCTATCTAGCTATCTATCTATATCTAAACATATATATATATATATATATATATATATATATATATATATCTAAAGAGAGAGCGGGAGGGAAGATAGGTAAGGAAGTAAGGGAAATAAGAGGAAGAAAAGAGAGTTTAGGTAGGCAAGAAGAGAACACAAGCAAACACAGATGAAAGATAAAACTGGTAATGGAGGTGCTAACACAATAAGGAAGGGGGAAGACTATGCAGAAGGAGACTTCCAAAACGCAGAGATAAGACATTGGAGAAGGAGAAGACTGGATAACAAGTAGGAGTGGTCATAGATACAAAATGGAGGGTATGATGGGGATAGGAATGAGGGCATTGAGCAGCTGCTATCCCTGCTAGCATAAACCCAGTATGAAGTTACTCGCCACCCTGAGCTTCCTCTCCAGTGAGCTCTTGGTCAGATGTACAATCCAGTAAGGGGCTGGGATGCTGGAAGTTCTCCAAGTGGCCAGTCTGTGCATCTAGCTTCCTGTCAACAAGCTTCCACACAATGTCCGTAAGCTGCTAATGGCTGTTACCTCCTCTTGCATTGCCAGCAGGGGACGGGGTACAAGAGTACTGGAAAATAAATCGAGAAAACAAATTAATAAAATAAATGTATGTAATTCAAAGGATAGTGAGAATGAGGGAGGGGGAGAGAGAAATACAGAGCCAATGAAAAAAATGCAACTCATATATAACTGTTTAATATGATAACATTACAGCTACTATACATGAAAGAGCAATAAAAATCCATCCCATATAAAATGGTAGCACATTACACAAGCAAGAGAATAAATACAACTGTGATTATCACATGCAATCCAGAATACAAAGAGTTAACAGACTGAACTACTTGCACAATCTGACTGTGGCCTGTGGTCAAACACACAGTATGAAACAAATGTAAAGATACAAAGAAAAAAATTCAGCTCAGATGTACAGTTGTCTTACAATGATGCAGGTACTGTACTCAGAAGAGTAACAAATACCCATTCCAAATTACCAATGATGGTAGGATACACAAGCAAGTAGTGGAGTCAAATATACAGTAACCATCACATGCAATGTGAAAACGCAAATTCTTAATGTGGTCTTCTTGTAATCCCCAGCAGTGCTTGCAGTCAAACAAACAGTGATGGCATGTATGAGAAAACTGTATAGATACAAATGAAATAATACAGCTTATTTTGTATTACAGTGATGGAGGTACTTTATAATTATAATAAACATACAACACACAAAATTACCAATGAAGGCACGATAGACAATGATGGGGATTGAATTCACAGCTGCCATCATCACATACAATTTGAAAGACAGAGCTTTAATGTGTTGAGCTACTTGTACAATCTGACAAAAAGCTGCCATCAAACAGTATTGTCATCTGAACGACTATGCTGAAGAACTCTGACAGAGGTCTTTATAGATACATTGCAAAAAATGCAGCTTATACTTATTTTACCATTATAATGTTGTAGGTACTGTACTCAAATGTACAACAAACAAGCACCCCAAATTAGAACTGCTGTCATAATAGATAACCAAGAGGGGAATTGAACCCACAGCCATTATTATACAATCTGAAAGCAATGCCTTAATATGTTGAGCTACTTGTACAACCCCAGAACACACACACACACACACACACACACACACACACACACACACACACACACACACACACACACACACACACACACACACACACACACACACACACACACACACACACACACACACACACACACACACACACACCTTTGAACTATTTATCTTAGCACAGAAATATTAGTACTGGAGAAAACCTATACTGTCCCTGACTACAGCTACACTACTTAAACGCATTGTTAACAGTTAAACCTATATGAAGTATCTGTACATATCTGTGCACTTTGTAAGGCACTCTGTCTTCTTACTGCACGGCTATGCTTTCTCTGCAGTAACTTCACGGACTATGGAGAGAAAAGCTATACATAAGTAAGCCAAGAGTTACTTATGGTGTATTGGTTATTATTCAGTTCTAACTTTGGCCTCGCAGCAGCCTAGGAGGTTGGGATGTCATTATATCATGTCACTATAATGGTGATGACACCATTCGCCAATGCAGAGCATTCCAGTGGCACGTCACTTCCTGTGCTAAACTATTTCAAGCCTCAGTCTTGTTCTAAGTACGTTCCTAGCTCTCCTGTAACAGTTTTTAACTGTAATAGGCAGAGGATTTTACTTTCCTCCACACACCACCTATGTGCTTTAAAATGTGCACTGCCTTTTCTCTTGGTAGACATCTCAATATAATTGACAAATCACAGAAAAAAATTGCTGTTATTTCATGCATCTACCCATTCTTGGGTGTGCAAACTGGTAAGCAGTGGTAGGCAGCTCATTCACATGACCAGTGTTGGGACAGCCCAATATATTTATTGCATTGCAATGCTAGAACATTTCAGTTTAAGGACAGAAACATAACAGTCCTGTATCTGTTTACATGCTGTGAGTAAACCATGCATTACTGTGACCCATACCTCTAAATTGTACAGATTTTCACAGAATGTCCTGATTTTTGCCTTATATTTTGGTCCATTTTTCTTAAAATTGTGGCTTTCTAGTAAATTAGTAGCAAATCATTAAAGCTTGAAGTTAGAAAATAATGAAATAAAATTTGAGTTTTATTCTTGATAACCTGCAGAAAATTCATGCTAATGCAAAACCTGTTATTCTATCAACTTTTTAAGTTTGTAAGAGCAATATTTCAAAATTGTGCCTATTTTTTCCACTTTTTTATAGCTTTGTCCAGATTTCTTACTCTAAGAGATTGAGAGGTATGCTGTGACCCCATTTTCTTTGGGTTAGATACTGAATTGCAGATATCTCCCTAGAGCCATGGGGTGATCTGTGCATGTGCATGGCCCCAAAACAAAAAAATGTAAATATTATTCTCCCATATACCATGTAGCTCATTGTTGGAGTATACTTGAATGGTCCTGCTATCAAGTTATGTATGGAGCCAGGCAATGGCATTATTAACCAAGGAGAAGTTTTGTAACTTAGCATTAAGAATTTTGTGATCATCAGTTTCAGAGGTATGGATCATGTCCACAGAAATACCAGCTGTGAGGAGCCCATCATTCAGATTACCATGGATAGTCTCAGATGCCAAGACTACAATGGTAGTTCTGCTAAAACCATTTCTGAAGCCACGCTGCCTATCATCCCATAGTTATTAAAGTGTTTAACCAGCTATTTACAAAAATATTTTTCAATAATTTTTGTAAGAGGGCAAAGAGTGGAGATGGATCGATAGTCTTTATGGGTTTCATACATTAAGAAGAGGTGTAATGACAACATGTTTCCAAGCTGGTGAAACAATGCATTTGGTAAGTCAGAGGTTGTAAGTTAGCTATTTTGTCTGATGTCATCTTAAGGAAGCTGGGGTGGAGTGGACTGCACTGAAGGTGGGGGTCTATGTTATAACAGCGAACAATCAAAAGATCGAACACTGTTATATCGACCACAAAAGAGCAAAAACAAAAAAGGGCGAAAAGCCAGAACAGCAAATTTTTTCCCAGGGATAAAATTTGCTGTTCCAAAAAAAAAACACACTAAACACTATTTTAAGTAGGGGGCTGTGCCTCCCACCCCCGTACTTAAATATACCAACTCAGAGATTGCATACAGTGCTGAAAATGGCAAAATGATGGAAGCGGCCAAGTGACTTCTTTCACAGGGAAAGAATTCGCTTAAAAGCCGCTTCATCATTTTGGGTTTTTGACATTTACTCTTCGACTAAGACGCATTCGACATAATGCATTTTCGTTCTTCTGACAGGAACCCTGAAGGTAGTGGTGGAAGGTTTCAGGTTCTATAATAATGTTTTGTTTTCTGTCTCAAGTATAGAAGTTGAAGGTAGCTGCATACTTTGTAAGAGTGTGCATATGAGCTCGAGGGTTACTTTGAGTAGTTTTTTAGTGCTAGGGTTACAAAACGTGTTAGTGATGATCTCAGTGTAAGATATGATAAAGGCTCTATAATCCTCTGCTGGATATTTCCAAGGATTCCTGATTTTGCAGGAATTCTTACTTCTGTTCTAAAGCATTTGTTATTGACTTGAGCTCAAAGCCAGTTATTGGGAGGGTTCTTTTACACTCTGATGGGAGCAGTGAGCTAAATTCAACCCATCCAAGGGGAGAACTACTGGTCAATAGCTTATTGTGTTTTTATCTGATTGGCCTGAGGGTTTAACATTATTAAAGTCTTTCATCCTGCTGGCATAAAAGTCTCATGTTTGCACAATGCACAAATGCAGTTCCCTGTGTTTGCATATAAGCATACCTCTTCGGTTTAAAATTCTCTGTAGCAAGCACTCTCCATACTCTCCCACTGTTCACAGCTGCTTGAAGAGCTGTCAGTTTGTGCAGAGGGTGGGACTGTTGCAGGTCATCTAATAGTATACTACTAAACATTCTCACTGGCCTTTAAGTTTCTCTCCCTTACTCCTTCCCATCTATAAATTGTTTTTCTTTGTCCTACATAGCATAAACTAGAGTCAAACCTGCTGAATCTAGACTGTTTGATATCAGTGGGCTCTTAAACCAGCCATCTTACATTAAGAGGGCCTCTCTGCACCCTTGTGGCAGAAGTGTGTAGCTCAGAACTCATGTGAGTTGGGGAATGCTGGAGAAATGCACATTGTGTGGCTTTTCCATTGGTAGTTGTGTTAAAACTGTCTACATTTGCCTGCATATAAGTTTTGCCTTTGTGAGGGCCTGTGCTCAGTTCCCTGGAGCTGCTCAATGTTTGGAAACGTTAGCCAGAGGTCTGGAGTACATCTGCACTGAAATCCAAGGCATCCACTGAAAAAAATTATATATTTAAGCCAACACTGCACCTTGTTAGCTGCATTTAATTGAATTACTGCTTTGTTTTTGCTGTTTGTGACCAAGTCCAGCTAGCTCACTTCTTTTCCAAATACCACATTCAAAAAAATCCTGCCAAAATGGATGGGCAGGTTCTCGTCATTTCTCCTGCCAGCTTGATTGATACAGGCATTTTGAGGCAATGTAGCAATTGCCTCATGTATACGACAACCATTTATTCCTACAACAAACTCTCACCCTTTGGGAGAGATGCAAATCACTGTGGATTTGGAGTCAATTCTCTCACATAAAAACAAACTAGACATCAAACAAGTTGTCAGCACACAAGCTTCAATTCTCTCACAAACCTCATCTCTCACAAAAAATAAGGTCATGACACAGAAACCCACATGCATGAAGTTACTCACTAAAAGCCTACCAAAAGAACAAAGACCACCCAAATGCAACTCACCACTAAGCAAAAAGAAACCACTTCACATATCAACACAAAGAATGTCTCAGCAAATAAGCCCCTAAGGCAAAACACATCGTGTCTTGGTCATAGGCAACTCCGTAGTGAGACACATAGATGCCCTCTTCACCATACTGGACAGCAAGAAGGTCATGGTCAGCTGCATATCAGGTGCTCAGGATCTTGCAAATCACACATGCACTCAAGTCTCTCAACAGCAAGTACCGTTATGACTCTGTCATAGTCCATGTTGAAGTGAATGAATTGAGACATACCTCACTGGACTATATGAGCAGAGAAATGATGGAACTCTCTTATGGGTCTATATCACAACATTGAATGATTAAAAAGAATGACAAAAGAATGAACGCTCTTTTATCAAACACTAAAAAGTGAAAGCAGTAAATGTCGAACACACGGAAGAGTGATTTTTTTTCCAAGGGAAAAAAAATCGCTGCTCCGCAAAAAAAAAAAAAAAAATTCCAAGCACAAAACAAACTGGGGGGCTTCAATCCCACACCCCTCCTACTTAAATATACCAACTCCGAAACTCCAAGAACACACCACAGTGGAGGAAATGGCAAAGTCCCAAAAACAGCTCAGCGATTTTTTTTCCCTGAGAAAAAAATCACTGTTCCATGTGTTCAGCATTCAATGGTTTTGACTTTTTGTGTTTGATAAAAGAGTGTTCGCCCTTTTTATCATTCAATATCATAATATAAACCCCTCTATGATTATGTGTCCCTGCAAGTATGTCACTAACCCTAAGCAGTATCTTACCCTCGCCCAGGATGATGTCACAGTACAAACAAAAAATGATTGACTTTAACAATTGGCTCAGATCCTGTGTCAGTCCAAGGGGATCCAATATCTGTCAGCCTGGGATGATATGGTTGATAGATCTTGCTTTGCTGAAGATGGTCTGAACATGTCCCCCCAAAGTTTTCAGATACTGGCAAAGGCCCTTGCCTCCACCATAGTTCCTTTTTTATAGGCAATATCAAAACAACAAATTTTCCAACATAATTAATCTAATCGAGACAAACTCAGGTTCATGCTGCTTAATGCTAGGAGTTTAAACATGAAACTGCACTCTCTGGAGGCACTCCTTACCTTAGAGGATGCTGACATTTGGTTCAAGGCCACTGAGAACACCCCAGCCTTGCAAGGCTACAATGCCTTCCACACATTCAGACCTCAAAATCAGTGTGAAAGAACCAAAGGTGGAGGTGTATCCATCTTAATTAAAGCCAAAAACACTTCGAAATTGGTCAGACAGCATGACTCTCTTGAACTACTCCATGTCTAATTGACTATTGGGAAAGTACCAGACCACATTATTGCTAGCTATAGATCCCCATTATGAACCAGGATAAGCGCACCGCCTGCTTTGATTTACTGGAATCTCTTGCCATACAGCCCAGCACCTTAGTCATTAGAGATTTCAACAATCCTTTCATAGATTGGGGTACATACACAAGCAAGAACACACTTTCCAGAGGGTCCTGGACTTTGTTAACACAAATTCTTTGAAACAGATAGTCTGCAATAGGGGCTCTAATGTTCTGGATGTAGTACTCACCAACATGGGCGATCACTGTGCTTCTTCAAGTGTGATGCCCTTCCTGGTTAGATCAGACCACAAATTAGTCTTGCTTGAAGTAATTACTGGAACTGACAGCCTCACTGGAAGAAAAATTATAAAAATAACTTTACCAAAGCTAAATACAGCTTACTAGGCGATGGTATAAAAGCTTCATACCACCTGCAATCACAGACATCAATGATCACTATACAGAAGTGTAGGTGAATGCCCTGTACAAACACTAAAGTGACTGCATAAACTTTGCCTTAAATGACTGGATCACCAAAAGAACACACTCTGTTAAAATTGGTAATTCCACCTTCACCAATAGACCTGTCACCGGTGGAGTATCACAGGGGTCTGTGCTTGAGTACCTTATTGTCTGGCATCTATTTCTCAGAGGTCAAGGCCAAAGTAGACAGTCTTTGGCTCACTAAGGTCACTGATGATTCCAAATTGGAAGCAGTCACTAAGTCCCCCGATGATGTCAACATATTAGAAGAAGGGCTAACAAAAACAAATGATTGCTGCCAAAGCCATGGTCTAAAACTAAACGCAAAAAATGCATTATTATTCCCTTTGGCAAAATAGAATTCTCTACAAATTACAATATTGATGGCACCCTTCCTGAGTTTCAACTTAGTGATGCAAGACATGGGAACACAGGTTGATAGCAATCTGAACTTGGACCACCAAGTTTCCACAATGGTAGGGAAAGCCCATATCTATACAGGAAGAATGCAGAGTCCCTGTAATCACAACTACGCAGGTAAAAGCTGCACTCTCTAAAGCCAAAAACACAGCATCCATGGGAATGGACAACATCCCAGGCTGCATTTTACATGAATTTCAGAACAAACTGTCTCACCACCTAAGCATCATGTTCAATCATATCCTCGCGTCAGGCTTTGTGCCCACTTAATGGTGCACAGCAACAGTTATCCCACTCCAGAAAGGGGGAGCCACCACTGATCCCGGGAACTATCGCCCTATTAGCCTGATGAGCCTGGTCTGTAAGGCCATGGAATGTATCATCATTGAACTCATAAACAAAGATATTGGTAATCTCCAAACTCTGGGCCCCACCCAATTCGGGTTTGTGAAAGGCAGATCATGCCTCCTGAACCTGATCGACTTCTTTGAGGCAGTCACCAAAGCCGTAGATGAGGATAAGGTGGTTCACACAGCCTATCTTGACCTCGCCAAGGCTTTCAACACCTTCCCCCATTCTGGAATTATAGCTAAAATCACTAAACTAGGTATAAATCCCGACATCACAAGATGGGTTGCCACCTGGCTCACTGACAGAACCCACACTGTAAAAGTTGCAGACTCCAAATCTGACTTCAAACCAGTGACAAGTGGAGTACCATAGGGTTCAGTCCTGGGACCTCTCCTGTTTGGTATCTACTTCTCTGAAGTACAGGCTAGCACAGAAGGCCTTTGGCTAATGAAGTTCACAGATGACTGCAAACTAGGAGCCATAGTCGAGTCCCCAAATGATGTGGACATCCTACAGAAGGGCCTCACTAAGAAATATGCTTGTTGTCAGAGCCATGGCCTCAAGCTCAATGCCAAAAATTGCACTGTCATCCCCTTTGGTAAAAACTTTGTACCCATGAACTACCACATAGGCAGCAGTCTACTTAATGCCGAATGTGTGATAAGAGACCTTGGGACCCAGGTGGACAGTAGTCTCTTCTTTGATAATCACATCACCACATTAGTCAGGAAATCCTTCTACATGGCACACCTCATCACAAAAGGGTTCTCATCCAGGAAAAAAGAGGTCATTGTTCCCCTCTACTCAACACTCATTAGACCCATTATAGAGTACAATGCCCCTTTTGGAATATACCTCACAAGGCATCTACAGCAGCTGGAAAGGCCACAGATGTACCTCACAAAGAAAATTACTGGCCTCAAATAGATGTCCTACACTGACTCTCTCAAAACAACTCCAGCTTGACTTTGTAGCACATCGCCTACTCCAAGGTGATCTCTGCCTAACATATACAGCTATGTCCAACTCAGAGCTGTTGGACATGCTACAACTAAAGAAATTCCAATCTCTCTGAGCTACATGCTCTAGGGACCTAAACCTTGTCACCACAATAAATAGGACATGCTGGAGGGATAGATTCCTGTCCCAGATACTTCCCATACTCTGGAACAAGCTATCCACCTATGCCAAGCAAAGTTCCTCATTAACACTCTTCAACAAAAATCTTGATGAGTGAATGAGAAATAAGAAATACATCCCGGGGAGCACTTCTGTGGCTCTGCTCGACAGGGGCACAGGAAAATAACTTTCTTGGGTGGCGTAAGCCAGGTAACCTTGTTGGCTAGGCTTACTTAGGCCCTTGGGCCAATAGCCTAGTACCTACTTATGAACCTATGTAGCACACCTCATAAGCAAAGACATAGCATCCGGGTGAAGAGATGTTATAACTCCACTGTAATCGACCCTCATCAGATGACTATTAGAGTATAATGCACCCTTTTGCATGTACCTCACCAGACACCTGCAGCAGCTGGAGATACCTCAGAGGTTTCTCACTAAGAAAATACAGGGATTCCAAACCATGAACTACATGAACAGGCTAAAAACCCTGTCAGTTTACTCTGTGTCTTGAAGGCTGCTGAGAGGTGACTTGTTTCTGGCCTATAGGGCAATCTCCAACTCTGCCCTAAAGGAAATGTTGCACATCCGGAAGTCAAATGGCACAAGAGTCATGCGCTCTAGGAATCTCAACCCAGCTTGTGACATTAACAGAACATGCTGGAGAGACAGATCTCCCATAGACTACCATGTCTCTGGAATAGACTTCCTATTCACATAAAACAGAGCTTCTCATTGACCCTATTCAAATGCAAGATAATTGGATGAGAAAATGTAAATTTGCCCCTGCAGTGGCACCCATGTCCCTCATGGAGAGGGATAGGCTGTGTTGATCACAGACCTGCTCTGTTGATAAATTTGTTCTGCAAACTGCCCAAAAAGAACAAATGGGGATACTTCAGGTTAACATGGCTAAGCTTGTAAAGGCTGTAGGGCTGCTAGCCTAGTAACCTCCTATGAACTTGTAAACTTATTCATTTTAGAGTTAGGGCCATTATTGGTGAGACAGATGAAGTTGGAAGGCTGCCGTGTTAGGTGTTTTATTTCTTTCCAAAAGTTTATGTTTTTGTTTATTTTTGATTATTGTTTACAGACATATACCGTACGTATTTCTAAGATTTATTTATTTATTCTTTATTTTTATTTATTTGAAATTTGTTTGCCAGGATGGTCCAATTGGGCCGAATGAGCACGTTTTCAATGGAGTCCTGGGGAGAAAAGCTTCATAGATACATTTTATTAAACAACAGGTTATAACAGTACAAGACAAGTACAGGAAGCAAAAGAATATGTAAGTACAATTTGAAAAAAAAAAAGATAAATGGTATTGGCCATGTTTGTAGCTATAAGTGTTTGTTTTTTAAGAGCAGTTACTTTTTAGACAAAAGTATATTAGAATAATTTTCTTTCCAGGTAGAGCAAGCTTTGTTCTTTGACTTGTGAGAATTTTCATCTTATTAGTAAGACAAGGGCATTTCTGGCCTTGTAGCCTTCTAAGTATACAAGGAAAGGCAGAGTTTTGGCACTCCCAGGGTCAGTAATTTGATATAGGTGAGCTCAGTTAATAGAGTTCAGATGAACTGAGCTTCACTTGCACTAAGAGTATCTACTGGAGATGCCCCAGGTATGTAGAGCTCTTTCTCTTCAACAATAGCTGTAAGTTCTCTTCGCCCATTACTCATTGGTCAAGATATCAAGCTGTCTGAGTTGGCTTATACAGGAGCAGTAGGAATTCCATTTGCACAACCATCTATGCAAGGTATGCTGCCTAAATGTTTGGTTTTCTAAAGCTACTATTCCTACACCTGACTTTCTTGCATACTTTTTGTGCTCGGAGATACTTATACAGGACATTGTGTTTTTGGTGTTTGCATTTGATTTTCAACCTGGCACCACCACTGATGAGTTCCCACTGCCTTATGATGGAAGATCTGAAACTTCTGATGAAGATGATGGGGATGGGCTGGCATACTCAGGTTGAACTGTATGCATCTGTGTATTTGGACACATCAGTTGTGACCACTTCATCCCCTGTACAGACTATGGACATGGCCACTTTCCTTGAGGACACATAGAAGACACAGACCACACAGGCACAGGTTACTGGGGATGTGAGCAGTGTTGGAAATGTGGCTCCTCCTACCAGGTATATGTCAAAATCTGCCACTAGCATATCTCTCAAGTGTCCAGATTTCTGCCTCATATGTTTGGCCTATTCTACATAGAATTTGTGGTTTTCTGGCAAATCACTGAGGACTGACATCACTAAATAATGCCATGCATTTGAGTTTCAGAATTCATGTGCTTCAGAAAATGCATACAAAGATAAATATTTTTATTCTAGCAACTTTCTAAGTCGAGAAGGGCAATATTTAAAATATGTCCCTATTTTTGGGACTTTGTCCCCCCCATCATTAATTTGGGCTTTGTCCAGATATGTTGTGTTAAGAGGTTGAGAGGTATGGCCACTAGTTCCCTTGAGCAGGAAGGGAATGGTACAGGTGCTCCCTAACAACATGGCTACTGCACTCCTCCAGAAGTTAATGTGTCAGTGACCACAACCCAGTGTACATGCAGGGGTCATCATGGAGGCACAACCTAGTTCCACCACAGACATGGCAGAGTAAGCAAGGCTGATGCAGGATTTTGCAAGGTGACCTATGGGAGTGATATTCTGTATGTCTGATTGCTTTGTTAAATGAGATACTTTAATGAAATATTTCTCCTTAAGCTCACCTGCCACATGAGGCACCATCCATAAAGCAAGTCCATCACTACCTCCATGGATGGCGGACATCATGCCCGTGGGTGACCTAGATCATTATCATACTGCACTAGGACGTTCACAGCTAGTTTTATTGTGCAGGACCCTATGGTAAGGAAAGGGCTTCCCCAGGGTTGTGGTCATAGCAGAAGTGGCAAGTCTAGTAATGTAGGTCATTCACTTTCATGCAGCACACCAACATCTAGCCACTGGGATTCCCCAGGGTTGTGGCCATAGCAGAAGTGGCAAGTCTAGTAATGTAGGTCATTCACTTTCATGCAGCACACCAACAGCTAGCCACTGTCATGGTATGACCAGTACAACTCCAGGTAGAGCCAGCTTTTGTGGGAAAGTGCATGCACAGCTTTCTCAGCCTTTTACAAGGCATGACCTAGATTCATACACAGTGCTGCAACTATTGCTGAGGTTGTGTCCCAGCAGACACGCATTCATACCACCACAAACCTCCTAGTACATCACACACACACATTCTTATGTTAATGCCCTCCTGATGTTCAAAGCCCATACATACAACTGCAGTCTTGCATTTAATTTTCCTCAGCACATACACATTTCCCTCTGAAAGACATCTCGACATGTACTTCATCCCCTCACTTATGTAAATGATGACAACTGTGCCCTACCCTTTGTTTGTTATTACATAGATTGCCTAAGTCTGATGCACAGTGTGGCCAGCCTACACATCAGTAAGCACAGTATGGTGTTAGTCTGGCATGCATCAGTTTTGCTGTAGTGTATCTGCTTTACTCTGGGCCAACATTATGTGGAAGTTGCTAGTTAGTAGTGCTACAGCATACTACACCTATCTCCATCTAGCATGACCACTTCCTGCTGCTGGCTCCTACTCTAATGCCTGGTCAGGCTCAGTCTCCACTGTCTGATGTGCTGGGGACTGCTCCTCCTGCAATACCCCCCACAAGCCCTCGTGGTAACTACCTACTAGGTAATTTATTGCTTAACATTCCACATACTGAAAATAGTTTTGCACATATGGCAGGATCATGATGCAGAGCACCACCTGAAGAATACATACAGTGGTCCATGCCTTCAGTAGCCCAAACACATGCTCAGTAATGCCCCTTGTTTGTGACTGGGCATAGCTGTACCCCCATTCTTCTTCATTCTGTAAATTTCTGGTGGGTATCGTCAGCTAGAGTTCCAGGATATATCTAACATCACAAATAAGATGCCTTTGGGAGAAGCAATTCCTTATGATTGGGCATAGTAGCATCCCTTGATCTGCTTCATTCTGTGGATTTCTGATGGGTATCATCAACCAGCAATCCAGGCCAAGCTCACCATTGCAAATAAGATTCTCTTGGGGAAGTCACACATTACAACTGGACATAGTTGCACCCCTGGTTGCTTCATTCTGTAGATTTTTGATGGCTGTCATCAGAGAGGGTTCCAGGGTGTATGGTCTTGGGTGAAGTCACTCCTCGCAAAACATTGGAAAAGGTCACAGGTATAACGTGTATAGGATTCAGGATAACTACCTGAGTGGCCTGCTGACACTTTGTAGATGGCATCGAGTAAACTACAGACCATCTGGCAGTGGATGGAGTGATATCCTTTGCCTCTCATATGCTTCCTTCCCAGTTCACCAGGTGGGGTTTTAATTTCAATGTGAGCACAGTTTATCACCTCCAGTATCTCAGGGAAATGGGCTATATCATAAAAATCCAGTACAGTATTTGTTTTACCTTTGCAGCATGTAGAAACAACATATGCTTCCAATCTTGCTGAAGCATGGCATTGATATACTATTGTAATATTCTTAAGGCAGATGCCTGAGATACACCCCCCACTATCTCCAGTAAATCATTGAAAGGTCCTTGTAGTTAGTATACTTCAAGCCTCACATATCTTAACCACTGGGATAGGTACTCCACTACTCCCACTGGGATGTGGATAAGGCTGTCTCATGTCCACAGTGTCTTGCATGGTCTACCTACTCAGATGTTATGAATTCACAATGTTGGCTTTATGGAGTCCATGAAAATTTAAGCATGGTTGGATTACATGACACCTTTGGGGGCAAATGCACACACTATCATGGCTGATAGGGATGATAAAAGATTGTTGCAGATACACATATGCTAATGCAACAGCAATCCCCTTACATTTTTTCTAATTCCTTTAGCATAAACACAGAGATTTGGTAGTGTTGATTTACATGAGCTGCTCACCTCTACAGCATGGAATCACGCTGTTATTTGCCTCATTCACATTCACTCAGCCATTCATTTTAATATTTCATGTTACTTTGTCATTATATGGTCATTATTATATACCATGGCTAACACTGCTGCTTGATAACCCCTGTTAGCAGTTAGCAGTTAGTGTATCTCTAAATCACACACCCGTTCTTGGGCATTCATCGCACAAATTTGCTTACTGCAAAGTGACAAGGTTTTTTTGAATAACAGCCTTTGTTCTTCTCATGCCAGGCTGAACTATGATTTTTGTTTCAAAAAAGAAATTCCCCAGGATTCAGCAAGCTCGGCACAGCATGCAGGAATAGTGCAGGAGCTGCTGGAGGCAATATGTCCGCCGAGAGATCCAGGAATAAGCTCCCGGGATGTGCACGAGCCCTCCTGCACTATTCCTGCACAGACACAGCTCCTGTATGCTAATTACTTTATTTGCAGGTGAAAAACATGCAAATGAGGTGAATTAGTGATCCAGGAAGCTGGCAGACGTCCGTGCAAGACTAGTGTAACCTGCAGAAATGTACTTGGTAGTAACCAAGTACATTTCTGCAAACTACAAAATGGAGCCATGACAGCTCCAAATAAAGGGTGTATATAATGTGTAAAGCATGCCAATGGCCAAATATATTGCCATTGGCATGGAAAACAGTTGGAAAAAAAATAACTTATTTTTTTGGCAGATTTTGGCCATTTAAGCGTATGGCAGCGACGTGCAAACGAGATTGGATGGAAAATAAAAGAAAATCCCTGAAAAAAGCTTTTTCTGCAAAATCACAACTTTGCCATTATAGTCAATGGCAGGCAGAAGACAAGAAGGCCAGTGAATTGTAGTTGCTAAGGGGCTAGGCTCAGTGTGGGACTTGTAACTAGGCATTAGCAGGCAATCCTATGCAAATGAGGTGAATGATACTGAATCACAGATTTCCCCTCATGGCTAGCCTGCACCCAACCGTGTAGGTGCAGGAAGACCATGTTGCAAGCCTAAGAGCTAGCTGACATCATACAGGGGTGTGTCAGGCATACTGTAAACTTATTGGAGCCCTGTGGCTTGGGTTTGCCCTTAGCTTAGCAGAGTTAAGGAAGGGTGTGTGTCTGAAGCTGCCAAGCACACTTTACATTGCCTAAACAGGTGTGTGTGCCGCACACCGGGTTTTAAACAAAAAAAAAAGTAAGCCAGGAATTAGCAGCTCCATGCACATCTGAGCAATGTGTTTGTGCGGCACACCTCGGGTCTTAAACAGGAAGGCAATGGGAAGGGAAAACAGTACTAAGAAGGTAATCTAGGAGAACTAGCATAGCGTGCAGGTGAAATATATCAGAATCAGCCAATTACACAGGCAGCAGCCCAGCCCAGCACACTACTATAAACTATGCAAACACCTTTCCCTCTGGTTTTTCCAACAAACCCTACACCACCAGTGTACATAAATGGGGACATTTTACCTAACCAAAGCAACAAAATGATAGCGGCTGCATTTGCTCTCATAAATCAACACATGGAAGAGGCTGAGGGTGATGAGGATGAGAATGCTGATGACCAACCCACAGTCAGGAGAAGAAGAGTTCACAGACTGAGGGCAACCTACCAGGGGCTACATGAGCTGGAGATAGTGGAGTGCTATAAGGGGACCGGGACCTCCTACAGCAAATTGTTGAGCTGTGCCGGCCACACCTCACACACAGAACCAACAGAGGGGAACCAATCCCAGTGGATACCAAGGTATGTGTATGCTTAAGAATACTAGCCACAGGTACCTTCCAAAGGCCAACTAGGGATATCATGGGGATCTCACATGCGTCAGCATCCAGGGAACTCCACCAGTTCCTGGATGCCATGTCAGCACATGCTGGTGAGCGCATATATTTCCTCAACAGCCGAGAGGCGTCGACCAGCAATATGCATCTCTTCCACCAAATAACAGAATACCCTGAGGTAGTGGGAGCTATAGACTGCACGCACATACACATCAAAGCACCACCCATTGAGCGGGGTAGAGTCTACATAAACTGCAAGGGCTTCCCCTCCATCAACTGCCAGGTCATGTGCAATGCCCATGGCATTATAATGAATGTGTGTGCTGTCAGCCTGGCATATGCTGCAGCTGTACCAGAGATTTTCCAGTGGAGACATCCCATATGGCCACATAGTGGGGGATGATGGTTACGCAATGGAGCCGTGGCTGATGATACCCATCAGAAATGCACACACATCCGAACAAGAACTCCATAATGAGGCAAACATACAGACCAGAATCATAACAGAGCGTGTGTTTGGGATGCTCAAGTCATGGTTCTCATGCCTGGACATACCAGTTGGAGCCTTGCAGTACTCACCAGCTACATGTACCCAAATTGTCATCGCATGTGCCATGCTGCACAATATGATCCTGTGGAAACAGCTGGAGTAGGAACAGCATGGGGCAGGGCCACACAGCCCCCCACCATTGCCAAGGCCTGCACAGGCACAGAGTGACTCGGAGGAGGAACAACCTGAGCCTGCCCCAGTAGGCAGAAGGAGGCATGCCCAGTATGCCCAAGCCTTGGCAAAGAGGCTACGCATAGCACATACACTGACACAGTAGGAACCCAGGGAATTACACCTCTCTCTGACTCACACATATAGTTAAAGGAATGACAAACATGACACTAACTGTGGTTAACCATGTATGGGGAGTGTACTATGTACATCCAACATAGTCAGCCCTCCGGCACCATCCTCAATACTAGCACAGCCACAAGGTAAGTCACTCTCCCTATCAATTGCTGAATGGAGTAGTATGTTCTGCTACTTGTATCTATGTTATGAATGTGAGCATGAAAGGGAATTGGGTGGATGAATGGGATGCCAGCAGATTGTAGACACCTATATCGGCAGCATAAAATCTGTAACAAATACTGGTGTCAACATATTAGGCAGTACTAGACAAGGTGTCAAAACCCGCTGCAGGACATGTGGTGGGGCCAAATGTGTGCCCATAGAGCACACACATGCAAGTCAGTGAGGCTCACATACCCAACAACAGTCTCAGCCAGCAGGACAGGTGTAGACAAACACAAAGAAAGGCTGTGTGAAGGCCTCTGATTGATGGCTATAGAGAACCACCCCCCTCCAAACCTACACAGACAGACTACAACAGGTCAGGCAGTAGGTTTTTAGTTCTGAAGGGTAAGAAGTTTGAAACTGAAATGTAGGTCAATAAAACCTAAGAACTGTAGTACACTGATATGCCTCTAGTCTGCATTATAGGTCAGAATGCAGAATGGAATGGAGTACCTGAAATACCAGTACAGTCATAGCAAATGTGTACAGTTGTCAGGTGTGCCCCCCCCCCCCCACACACACACACACACAATCCTATGTAGAGATGTAGTAACATGTATGTGTAGATATAATAACAGTGGAGCACAGATTACCTAAGCCGGCCAAAGTAGCAGTATAGATTGTAGCACATGTACAATATGCAGGGCTGTGTGTGTTAGGTTGGTGTGTGTTGTATATTGTGTGAGAGTGGTCAGCATGTAGGCATGGTGGATTGTGTTCTAGTGGCCAAAGGCCAGTATTGCTGATGACAGGGCCAAGTTCTCACAACTGCAGTGCCAAACACAATGCATCCCAGCAAGATATATTCCAGCAGTAAGCCATACTAATTGTTCGGATGTAATATCTGTCACCATCTGAAAGATGGACATGGTACGAATGTGGGCCCAGACATACAAACAGTACACAGTTGGAAGTAGCCTAGACAGAGAGTGCATAAAATGTTACTGTCAAATGGACACACCTTTGGAATTCTACATACAGGTTAACAGCACATTAGTTGGGTTTGTAGTATGGAATACTGATGTCATCTGACCAAACACTGGTAGACCACAAAAGTCACAGGTATGATGTACTGAAAAACTGCTGATGTCCCTGCACAAGCCAGAATAAGTGGAATCCCCCACCTGTATCTGTGAGTTAGCTGCAAGTAGCTTCCATAGCACACATGTACCCAGCTCAACCAACCATCAGTCACAGGTACCTCACAAATCTTATCCCTGCTGTTGGGAATGAGTACAATATGACCCCCACCTCTGTATGGGAATAGTCACAGAATGCATCATGCTGAAGAGGTGTCCTATGCAGGTGTGTCCCTAGCTGTAAGCAGCACCCTGCCAACATCCATACCACTGGATCAATAAGGACAGAAACTATTGACATTAACACCTTGCACACCTACCCTATCACCACGGGGGAATATAGTGGCTTGCAGCCTGGGACTGTAAGAGGTGCACAATGCAACAGCCTGCTACAGATGGCCTGCATCACTCCCAAATGGCCTGCAGTCCTCTGTCAAAAGCCTGTGTCTCACCCATACTGCCAATGTATGTTATCTCATGGACTCCAAAATAACAACATAACACAGTCCACAGAACCCAAATGCAAGGCCATGTCGACAAATCCCAGTAGCATGTCCACCATGTCCTAATGCCTGAACTGTGCACCAACCCCTAAATACTGTTGGGATGAAGTGATAACTATAGGGAACTTATCAGATAGTGTTTGCATAATGTTCAGAAGAGGATAGAATAACAGAGGGGGTATAGAAGCATGGACACCATGGAGTGTGTCAAGTCAGAAACTCATCTGTGTGCACATACTATCCCTCCCTGCAAACAAAGGAATGGGTGGCCACAAACCTGCTTGTAAACCACAATGTGAAGGAATAATGACCAGAAATATAAGCCCTGCCTCTGGGTAACCTGTGTGAATCAGTATAGCTCTGAGGTATGGCCACAGCAGGATATGGCCATACTGTCACATTGATGGATGTACAAGCATTGAATCCTCAGCCACCACTGTACCAAGGTGCTGAACCATTTACACAGACCCATCAGCAAGTGTCTGCAGCTTCCTCTCCGGAATGGCATGATTGTGCAAGAATATGTAGGCTGCAGACCAGAATACTGGACACAGCTTCATTCACCTTGTGTTCCCCAGGAAATTACTGCAAGCAAATATGTATACCTGACAATAGTTGATGACATAAAACATCACAGTGTAAAACAGTACATATGTTTGAATATTTCCGCTAACACCAAAACCATGTAGCAGAAGCAGAACAGACACAATTACCTACAATAACCCACTATCCCTTGCCCATTGTGACCCCATATTGTCAACCGATCTTCATATATCCTACAGAAATAGGTGGCTAGCTGTAGGTGTAGAACACAAAAGCCAGCACTGGAATACAACCTACCTGGAATGGATTCACACATTCAATACAGAAGGTCATACTGGGCATGCTCCCACACTTATAGAAACGAAGTCCATGTCTGGCAACAATAGTGGACTATACATATCTGTCAGTCACAGATGTTTGTGCACTCACTCCACATTGCAAACCAGTCATGCTTTGCACACACATCTGATAGGAATACACACATATATCCAAGGACAGCACACTATAATAGACCAAACTTACACATACATAGATGTGTGGAAGAGAGTGACTGACAGTGACAAAGATCCTCCCATCATGAGGCCTGTCACACCCAGCACACAGCCAATTGGCTGAAATCACATGATGTGCAAATGTCAATTACTGTAGACATTTGCCTCTGGTATCCCTCAGCACTATAGTGTCTGTGGTGCTTGTGATAACTGTGTAACATGACTGTACAAGTCTTTTATTCATCTAGCAGTTGTATACACATACCTGTTAAATGTAAACCTGTGTGTGAGTGAGTGTTGTGTGTGTGTGCTTCCAGATGAATGTTTTATGGCCCATTCACACACACTGCACTCCCCATTGCCCTATTTTGACAAGCCTACTGATGTCAGTCACCTTGAAATACACCTTTGGGGAAGGAGTAGCCCTATAAGCTATGTGGCGTGTGCTATAACTGCGTAATGCCACAGTGTTATGTATTAGTTAGATAGGAGTTCTCATCCCAAACATGGCAGTTGTGTGTGTGTGTGTGTGTGTGTGTGTGTGTGTGTGTGTGTGTGTGTGTGTGTGTGTGTGTGTGAGTGTGTGTGTGTGTGTGTGTGTGTGTGTGTGTGTTTGTGTGTGTGTAGGGATCAATGCTTTTGTGGCCATTCACAGTCACTACACTCCCCATTGCCCTACTTTGGCAAGCCTGCTGATGTCATTCATCTTGAAATACACCTTTGGTGAAGACGTAGCCCTATAAGCTTCATGGTGCATTCTATAAATGTGTAATGTTATAGTATGATGCAATAGTTAGGTAGAAGTTTTAATCCCAGGCGTGAGACTGTGTGTGTGTATGTGTGTGTGTGTGTGTGTGTGTGTGTGTGTGTGTGTGTGTGTGTGTGTGTGTGTGTGTGTGTGTGTGTGTGTGTGCGTGTGTGTGTGTAGGGATCAGTGCTTTTGTGGCCATTCACAGTCACTAGTCACTCTTAAAAATGGAAAACATCGATATCTGTGCAGTAACATAGACCTGCTTCAAGGCTCCAGAGAGCAATCCTGCAATACCAGGCTACAGCTCCTACTACACCTGTCGGCCACCAAACCAGGACTGAAACACTAAAGGTGGAGGAGTGTCATTATTCACCAAGGATATTCACACCACCAGGCTAGTTGCCCTACACAATGCACCTGAAATTCTCCAGGAGCAACTAACACTAGGTAAGACTGCAATCCAAATTGTATAGCTTGCTACAGATTCCCCACCATGCCCCAGGATTCTCACTACACCTTTCTAAACATACTGGAAAATATTAAGATACAAACAAACACCCTAATACTGTGTGATTTCAACTACCCTGCCATTAACTCGGAAGACTACTCGTGTACCAACACCTTTGCCCAACAGTTTTTGGAATTCATAATTTTCAATGCCCTGGATCAACTAACCCATAGTCCCACCAGGAGCTCCAATATCCTAGACCTGGTCATTACCAACATAGGAAGTCAATGCTCCACACCTATGGTCACCCCTTTGTTAGTCAGGTCTGACCATAAGCTAATCACCCTTAACATCCACATTCCACCCCCACCCCCCAGTAAGAAAACCTCCATAAAAAACTTCTCCAAAGCCAACTTCATGCTACTCAAGTCAGAAGTGACAAACTTCATGACACCCATGCAGATGGGAACTGAAAGTTCAACTGCTGAATCCTACACTAAGGCACTGTACGAGCACATCCACTCATAAATGAATCATGCCATCCCAAATAGAACCAAGATGCTCTCATGCAAAAAAAGGAAGCCAATCTGGTGGTCCCCTGCCATAAACAAACTTTACAACAAAAGGAAGAAACTGTTGCAGAAAAGAGGAAAATCCCAGGATGCAAAAAACTCCCTTACCAGCCTCAGTAAGAAACTGAGATCCCTCATAAAAATCCTTCAAAGCTAGTTACCAAAATAAAATTGCCAAAGATTTCAAAGACAACCACAAGGCATTCTATAACTATGACAAGAATCTAAATGGCCATGCTCAGATCTGCTATGAGCTAAAACAGAATGGCATTAAATATACTGATCCCAAGGATATTGCCAATATCCTGGCAGATTATTCAGTGCTAACTTCACCACCCTCTCACCCCCTAAATGGCCTATCTCAATACCGGAAGATTGCCAAATTCTGGTAATAACGGCCACACAGGTATAAAATACACTCTCCAAAGCTAAGAATACAGCATCCATTGGACCAGATGACATTCCAGGGTGTGTACTATATGAACTACAATATGAACTGGCACCTCACCTAAGTGTCATGTTTAATCATAGCCTCACATCAGGTTTCGTGCCCACTGAGTGGCGCAGAGCTACAGTTATCCGACTCCACAAGGGGGAGATCCACCTTGGATCCCAGAAACTACCGTCCCATCAGTCTGACGAGCCTTATCTGCAAGGCGATGGAGCGTATTATCACGGAACTCATAAACAAAGACATTGGCAACCTTCAAACACTGGACTCCACCCAGGTTGGGTTCGTGAAGGGCCAATCTTGTCTCCTGAACCTGATTGACTTCTTTGAATCAGTCTCCAGAGCCATGGACAAGGGTAAGGTGGTCCACACAGCCTATCTAGACCTTGCCAAGGCCTTTGCCACCATCCCCCACTCTGGAATCATAGATCAACTTACTAAGCTGGGCATTAATCCCTACGCCACCCAATGGGTTGCTAACTGGCTTACTGATAGAACCCACACTGTAAAAGTAGCTGACTCCAAATCCAGCTCCAGACAAGTGGAGTACCTCAGGGATCAGTCCTGGGACCGCTGTTGTTTGGCATTTACTTCTCTGAAGTATAGGCCAACACTAAGGGACTCTGGCTAACAAAGTTCACAGATGACTGCAAACTGGGAGCCATTATGGAATCCTCAAATGATGTGGATACTTTACAAAAGGGCCTTACAGAAAGAGATGCTTGGTGCCAGAGTCATGGGCTCAAGCTCAATGGGAAGAAATGTATAGTTATCCGTTTTGGGAAAAAACATGTACCCATGAATTACCATATAGGTGGCAGTACACTAAACACCGAAAGTGTGATAAGAGACTTAGGGACACAGGTGGACAGTGGTCTCGCCTTTGATAACCACATCACCACAACAGTCAGGAAATCCTTCTATGTGGCACACCTCATCACTAAGGGCTTTTCATTCAGAAAAAAGGAGGTCATTGTCCCACTGTACTCATCCCTCATTAGACCCATTACAGAATACAATGCTTCATTTGGTATGTACCTCTCAAGACATCTGTAACAACTGGAAAGGCCGCAGAAATACCTCATTAAAAGAATCACAGGCCTAAAGCAGATGCCCTACGCTGACCGCCTTAAAAATCTCCAGCTATACTCTGTCGCATATCGTCTACTCAGAGGCGATCTCTGCTTAACATACAAGGCCATGTCAAACCCAGAGCTGTTGGACATGCTACACTTAAAAAATCCAAATCCCTCAGAGCCACACGCTCCAGGGATCTAAACCTTGTCATCACAATAAACAAAACATGCTGGAGGGATAGGTTCCTGATCCAGAGACTCCCCAGGCTCTGGAATAGATTGCCCATACATGTCAAGCAGAGTGCCTCTTTGGCCCTCTTCAAAAGGAACCTTGACGATTGGATGGGAGAAAGAAAATTCACCCCGGGGATCACATCAGTTGCCCTGCTAGACAGGGGTCCAGGGAAGTAAATAGTGTGGGAAGAAATAGCCAGGGAATTGTTATGGCTAGGCTTGTATAGGCTCTAGGGCTGCTAGCCTAGTACCAACCTATGAACCTATGAACCTATGAAGAATAGGCAAATTATTGCATACAGTGGTCCTTTGCTATTTTCCCCACTGGATGCCTGCAACAACTGTAGAGTCATCAAATGTAACCCACAAAGGAAATACCATGCCTTATATACATGCCCTGTATGGACAGATGCCACTAACACCAGTGAATACCTGTATCATGCTGTCAATGTAGGTGCAGGGTTAACCTGGTTTCCATTGCCAGTTTTCACCACATGAGGTCAGGAATGCCGCATCAGATAATAACAGTCTGTCCACATAACATGCCCCAGACACCCCAGGTACAATTCCACATGTCACAGAACATGCATGTGGGACATATGCATATCCCAGACACCATCCATATGATGGAATATGGAACGCATACATGGCAACCATTGCATAGCACTGGCTTACCACAATAGTAACCCAGATGAGTGGATGCTGAATACAATACACACCTGTGTGGGCCAATCCAGAGACTACACCCCTGAGCCACACTGCAGACCCTTGTCATGTGGCCTGATGCCAAGGTAATACCCTTTGCCTAGCCTTGTACAGCCTTCTGGCACAGTCAACCACTATACAACTGTGAAGCAATGAACCCATGCATGTCAGTACTTGCAAACCTGTGTGTGTGTGTGTGTGTGTGTGTGTGTGTGTGTGTGTGTGTGTGTGTGTGTGTGTGTGTGTGTGTGTGGAGATTAATGATCTGGATGACATTCACACTCACTAAACCTCCCATTGCCCTACTGAAGCATGCCTTCTGATGTCAGTCAGCTTGACATACCCTTTGCTCATATATCAGCCTGATAACCTCTGTGGTGCATGTGATACCTCCGTAATACTGTCCTGTAGCAAACTAGTTAGTTAGGAGTTCTACTCCTGACCCTGCCAACTGTGATAATGTGTGTGAGTCCCTGAGAGAGTGTGGTTGTGCTGTCCTTGACACCTGTTCTTGTGGACAGGCACATGTACTACACCTACCTTATCCCTCCTTTATCACTGTTGCTGATGTCACTCACCATCAAATATACCTTTGGACAGCTTTCCAATATGTAAGCTCTGTGGTACATGCAATGACTGCATAGAAATGTAATAGCAATACATAGTCAGGCAGGGGTTTGAAACCCCATACTTGTAAGTGTGTGACATAAACATCCCTAGGTTTTACTCTCCTAACCCCTCCCTGTCTTACTTTGTCTCTGTCTGTCTTTCTCACTCCCTCTCTGGTGGATGTGTAGAAGTACACCTGCTTTGCTTAGGCAGCAGCTTGTGTTTTGTAAGTGATGCTCATGATCAGCTGATGGCCTGTGCACGAATTGCAGTCCCCCACTAGCTGATTGTATGTGGAACAGCTGTGGTAACATTCCCATAGCCAATTGCATCGAAACACACTCCTACAACTAGGAACATTATGTGGGTGTTGGTCCTCTTCATTCACTGTGAGCAGGACTTCATATCGGTATTTGGCAAACAGCATCACAGATGGCAGTGGGATATACCTCTTACAACATACACTGTGGAGATAGGCAAACAAACAGGAGGGGGATGTTCCAGGCATGACTACAAAATGTAAGTCTGCTCTTCAGAATTTGAAGTAATGTTGGTTTAACAGGGTTTGTGTGGCTATGGCTGGTCTACATGATTTAATACCTGTCATGACAGTGTTATGTAGTTGAGGAAACTCCCACCTGTAGGGCTATCTGACGACTGGCCAGTGTTTGGAGTCTTACGTGTGTTGTGTAACTCAAAGATTACCCATCTTTATAAATGCAGTAGCATAGTCTGAGGATTGCAATCAGTACATGGTGACAGCCATGTGTGTTACTGATTTCATATCCCTCATAAGACATATGTCACAACAAACCCTGTTACACCAGTAAACGTATGAGGTTATCACAGCAACATGTCAATATTGGCCCTGTATTTGTGCCTCCAGCCACAACTCCGTCAACCTTTGTACATATGTCATGCGGTAAGTGGTGCATATGTTCAGTACACCATTATTTATTGACATCATACCTGATAACAAGCCAGTGAAATATCAGACTGCAAGACATGTTATGTATAGTAGGGGTTATATTTGAGGACAAAACCTGGGCATTCTGTCGTAGTGTGCACAGTAGCGAGGTCTTTGTACTTATGGTGATTGTTGACAGTGAGTGTATTGTGAATATGTACCTTGGCCTGTGTACAGACTGTGGTAGATGTCATTGTTTTTGGTCCTGTTCTATCTAATGTTGCATGCTGCTTCACTGTATGGTACCCTATTGGCTTACAGGTTTGTAGGGCCAAACACACACATGTCCCATACCACAGTCACGCATTGGAATACACTGTGTATTTATAGGTTCATAGGTTCATAGGTAGGTATTAGGCTATCTGCCCGAGGGCGTTTATAAGCCTAGGCAGAATATGTCAGCTTTCGCTGCCCCATTGATTAATTAACTGCGCCTCTGTCAAGAAGAGCCAATGAAGTGATCCCAGGGGTGTATTTTCTGTTACCCATCCACTAGTCAAGGTTTCTCTTGAAGAGTGTTAGTGAGGGGGTCTGCTTAATATAGTTAGGAATTTTGTTCCAAAGCATGTAACAGGAATCTATCCCTCCAGCATGTTCTATTTATTGTTGTGCTGAGGTTTAGCTCACTAGAGTGAGTGGCTCGCAGTGACTTGGATTTCTTTAGGTGGAGCATGTCCATCAATTCTGAGTTGGACATGGCTTTGTAAGTCAGGCAGAGATCACCTCTGAGTAAGCAATATGCGACTGAGTACAGCTGGAGTTTTTCCAGTCAGGCTGCATAGGACATATGTTTGAGGCCAGTAATCCTCTTGGTGAGAAACTTTTTTGGTCTTTCCAGCAGTTGGAAGTGTCTTGTGAGGTACATCCCAAATGGGTCATTGCACTCTATGATGGGTCTGATGAGTGATGAGTAGAGGGGTACTATAACCTCTTTATTTCTAGATGCGAACCCTTTAGTAATTAGATGGGCTACATAGAAGGATTTCCTAACTACTTTGGCAATATGATTGTCAAAGGAGAGATTACTATCTACCTGGGTCCCCAGATCTCTTATTATCTCTTCTGTATTAAGGGGGCTGCCACTTATGTGGTAATTCATGGGTGTTCTGTTTTTCCCAAATGGGGATGACTATGCATTTTTTGGCATTTAGCTTGAGACCATGACTTTGACACCATGTTTCCATCTCAGTAAGGCCCTTTTGGAGAATGTCCATGTCAGCCAGAGAGTCAATTATGGCTCCCAGTTTGCAGTCATTGGTGAACTTGGTTAGTCATAGTCCTCCTGTGTTTGCCTGTACTTCTGAGAAGTATATGCTGAACTGTAGGGGGTCCCAGGACCGAGCCTTGTGGGACACCACTTGTGACTGGTTTAGAGTTGGACCTGGAGCCCGCTATTCTTACCGTGTGAGTTCTGTCTATAAGGCAGTTGGCAACCCGTCTCGTGACGTAGGGGTTTATGTTCAGGCTGGTGAGTTTTCTATAATTCCTGAGTGGGGAATGGTGTGAAAAGCCTTGGCGAGGTCAAGTTAGGCTGTGTGAACTACCTTCCCCTCATCTATGGCCTTGTTGACTGTCTAGAAGAAGTCAACCATGTTTAGTAGGCATGATCTGCCCTTAACAAAGCCGAACTGGGTCGGGTCAAGTGTTTGGAGGTTCCCAATGTCTTTGTTAAGGAGTTCCATGATGATGCACTCCATAGCCTTACAGACCAGGCTAGTCAGGATTATGGGGCAATAGTTACCAGGGTCAGTTGTGGCCCCTCCTTTGTGGAGCGGAATAACCGCTGCTGTGTGCCATTCTATGGGCACGTAGCCTGTGGATAGGCTAAGATTGAACAGTGTATTTAGGTGGGGGGTTAGTTCGTTCTGTAGTTTGTGCAACATGCAGCCTGGGACACCATCTGGCCCCACTGATGCTGCGTTTTTGGCTTTTGAAAGGGCAGTATTTACCTATGCATCTGTGATTTCCGGGACACTACATTTTTCCAGTATTGTTGTGCACCCTTTTGGGGGTGAGAGGGGTGTGAAGTTTGCACTGAATCTGTCTGTCAGGATGTTGGCAATATCAGTGGGTTCAGTATATTTTGTGCTATTTTGCACTAGCTCAGGGCATATCTGTGAGTTGCCACTTAGATTCTTGACATAGCTAAAGAAGGCTTTGTGGTTATCTTTCGAATCCTTGGCTATTTTTCTTTCAAAGTTAGCCTTGGATGATTTTATGAGGGACCTTAGTTTCTTACTGATACTGATCAGGGATGTCTTTCCTTCTTGGGATTTGCTTTTTTCTGAACTAGTTTCCTCCTTCTGTTGTATAGCCTACTTATGGCAGGGGTCCACCAGACTGGTTACATTGTCTAAGGGGAGTTAGTCTTGGTTTTGCTAGGAATGGCATGATCCATGCATCCTTGTAGGTGCTCATAGAGTGCATTTGTAAATGTTCCTGCATCTTGGACACTGTTATCCTTTAGCATGGAGGCTGTGAAACTTACTACCTCTGTCTTAAGTAAGGTGAAGTTTGCTATAGAAAAGTATTTCACTGTAGTTTCCTTGGTTGGAGGTGGTGGTTTGGTGTGGACATCCAGAATGATTAGTTTATGGTCTGAACTAACCAGTGACAGGTTGACCTGTGGTGTGGAACACCTGTCGCCCATGTTGGTGATGACCAAGTCCAATATGTTTTCACCTCTGGTAGGGGAGTTTACCAGCTGATCCAGGGCATTTGAGTTGATAAAATCCAGGAAGCGCTGGACCTGGGAGTTTGTACTTGTGTTGTTTTCCCAGTTAACGGTAGGGTAATTGAAATCATCCAATATCAGGGTGTTCGGTAGGACCTTCATGCTTTACAGTGTCTCCAGAAAGACGGAGTGGTGGTTCTGGGTCATGGAGGGTGATCTGTAGCAAGCCAGAATTTGCATTGCAGATTTGTCTGATGTTAGTTGCACATGGATGATCTCAGAGGTATCATGCTGCGCCACTAACCTGGAGGTGTTGGTATCCTTGATGAATATGGATACACCCCCTCCTTTTATGTTTCAGTCCATGTTCTGTGGCCGAAATGTGTGATATGAGTTGTAGCCCGGTAGTGCTGGGTTGCTCTGTGGAGCTTTGAACCAGGTTTCAGTTACTGCACAGATGTCGACATTCTCCATACTGAGGAGTGCTTCGAGCATGTACATTTTGAGATTAAAACTCCTGGCGTTGAGTAGCATAACCCTCGTTTTTTTATTTGTGCTGTTTACGGAGGAGGGTTTGACTTTTGAGACTTGCCTAAAAGAGGCACTATGGGGGCAGCAAGAGCCTTGGCCAGTATTCAAAAGCCTAAGGGTGACAGGTGCAAGCCGTCTCTTGTGAAGCAACGAGGCTTGTTGAGCATGTCATCCCAGGCAGACAGACACTGGATCCTCTTTGAATGACACCAGAATCTTTGCCAATTGTTGAAATTGATCATTTTTTCTTTATACTGCGGTATCATTCTTGGTGAGGGCAGGATGCTACTCAGGGTCAGGGTCATACCCGCCTGGGCTACATGATCAGAGAGCTCTTCCATGTCTCTTTTCATGTAGTCCAGGGAGGTACGTCTCAGGCCATTCACACTAACATAAACAATGACAGAGTCATATTTGTACTTGTTCTGGAGTGACCTGAATGCTTGTGTTATGTGGCGGATTCTGGATCCTGACAGGCAACTAACAGTAACCTTCTCCTTGTCCAGCTTAGTGAGTGGGACGTCAATGTGCCTGACTATAGAGTAGCTTATTACTAGTGTGTTAGGTATGTAATTTCACCTTAAGGGCTGTGATTGTGTGGCACACCGATTTTGTGTTTTATGTGTTGTCTGGTTTGTGATGGGAGGTGCAGTTTTTTTGGGTGTCTGCTTTGGAGGTCTGTGAAGCTTTTGCAGGTTTTTATTTAGAGCCTCCAAGTATGATTTTGTGTATTTATGTGTATTTTTTGCCAGTGCTGGTTTAGTATGTCTATGTGAGGTTGGAGGTGTGGTGCAAGAGTTAACCTTCTCCTCATGACTGCCTGTTCCAGTCTTGGTTGGAGAGAGCTTAGCCTCCAATTTAGCTATATAATTGCATCTCTCGCATATGTTAATGTTTTGTGGTAGGAGGAGAGGGTTGTCTGTGTACATGAGGCAGTTGTAACATTGCTTCAGGATACCCAGGTTCACCAGCTGGACTGGAGAGTATACATAAAATTGCCCTTTGGTCATGCCTGAATAGTAGGGTGAGCTGCTTAGTCGCTTGGATGGTGAGGTGTGAATAATGAGCCTTGCCCTGCTGGGCAGTCAAGTGTCGGGGTATATTAGTGCTTGCTATTAGGTCTGAGCAAGTGCTGGACTGTCGGATGCTTTTTAAGTGCTTAGGTTGAGAGTTAGACTACTTTCAATGGAAAAACTGAAGAGGAGACTTGGTGGAGCAGGGATAAATTTAGTCCTAGTTAACCGGCACTGCCCAGACGTATTAGCCCAGTATATGTAGGGTTAGTGTGTGAGTGGCATTTATGAAGAAGGTGTTGATCAGACAGGCCATATACTGTAATATTAAGCACACTACCATATGTGGCTGTGGCTTTGTTCACATTGGTTGTGGGCATGTGTTTTCACACAAGTATCTGTTACTCCATGCTGTTACATGCCTGTACAGCCTGCTATATTTGCAGGTACATGTGTACTCCCCCATACGAAATGTAGGCCAGTGCTGTGGCAGTCTGCCTGTAGTTTGCACAGTGCTTTGTGACATGCCAAGCAACTCAGTGTACTTACCAATTGTGATGTCATGTCCAGATATTTGTCAGATGTACTGCTGCTGGGCCACCATAACTGTATTTCTGACAAAGCAGTGAGATGTTGTATAGATGTATGTTACTAACTTGATACTAAGTATATTTTTTGTTGCTTTCCACATCGGAATACCTAGCAACTGTATTTCGCCTGCCTTTCTGTTACATTGAAGCTGTTTTTACTGCATTTAACTTAATATTGCACTTGGAATCCTTGTTTGTTACTATTTGACTGTATTTGTAGCAAATTCTTCTGTGTAAGCTGTAGTAGCTGATTCATAGCATTTATAAGTGTTTGCTGTACCTGTTTCTGCCTGTTTTGTGAAAAAAAAAAAAAAAGAAAAAATATCTCTTGTTTTTCCTGCTTTACTAGTTTAGTCCAGTTTCAGAGTTGCTGATTCCTGGGCTTTGGTTGTAGTTCCTGTGTACTGTTTCCTTGCCTTATTTGGGGAAGGAAGCTACCTTGCTTTCCTGCTTTACTAGTTTAGTCCAGTTTCAGAGTTGCTGATTCCTGGGCTTTGGTTGTAGTTCCTGTGTACTGTTTCCTTGCCTTATTTGGGGAAGGGAGGCTACCTTGCTTACCAGTGGGAGTGGGAAGCATTGAGCTGCCTTTGTCCAGTTTTGTGAGGTTTCAGCCAGTAACTAGTAGTTTATTGGTCGTTTTGGGCCAGTTTCTAGCTTTTCCAGCCCCTGGTATAAAACTTTCAGCTTGTACCTACTCAGCACAGACTCCACGTGGGCCAGCAGAGTAATCCAGGCTGCAGAGAGCTGAATAAGCGACTTTTCTTGATACTAAGTATATTTTTGTTGCTTTCCACATCTGAATACCTAGCAACTGTATTTCGCCTGCCTTTCTGTTACATTGAAGCTGTTTTTACTGCATTTAACTTAATATTGCACTTGGAATCCTTGTTTGTTACTATTTGACTGTATTTGTAGCAAATTCTTCTGTGTAAGCTGTAGTAGCTGATTCATAGCATTTATAAGTGTTTGCTGTACCTGTTTCTGCCTGTTTTGTGAAAAAAAAAAAGAAAAAATATCTCTTGTTTTTCCTGCTTTACTAGTTTAGTCCAGTTTCAGAGTTGCTGATTCCTGGGCTTTGGTTGTAGTTCCTGTGTACTGTTTCCTTGCCTTATTTGGGGGAAGGGAAGCTACCTTGCTTTCCTGCTTTACTAGTTTAGTCCAGTTTCAGAGTTGCTGATTCCTGGGCTTTGGTTGTAGTTCCTGTGTACTGTTTCCTTGCCTTATTTGGGGAAGGAGGCTACCTTGCTTACCAGTGGGAGTGGGAAGCATTGAGCTGCCTTTTGTCCAGTTTTGTGAGGTTTCAGCCAGTAACTAGTAGTTTATTGGTCGTTTTGGGCCAGTTTCTAGCTTTTCCAGCCCCTGGTATAAAGCAGCTAAGCAGCGTTAGCGCGATTTAGAGCGATTTAGCGCGGAGCTGCCACTGTTGCACACTAGGGCAGTGCTGGTTAAGCAGGTTTAAACTATTTGGGCTACCTAAAGTCCACTCTTCAAATTTTCCCTTAAAACTACCTTCCTCGAACTATACTACTGATCAAATCAGCGTATCCTATAACTAAAAAGATCAACTCTACTTGACTCCAAGTAGACTATTCTCTATCTATTAAACCTAGCACTTGCTCCTACAGTACTTATTACCTTGATACGGCACTCTTGTCATAGATAGTACCCCAAAAAGGCAACCCCCCATTTCTCGGTCACCCACGTCCCCGGAATCCTTTTTTAAAGTTTTTCGTCTACCCTTCTAGCATGTCGAGGGATCAGTTGCTAGTGTCCTCTCCTGCTCAGCTGGTGAACCTGGGAATATTGAGGCAATGTTTCAATTGCCTCATGTACCTGAACAACCCTTTCCTCCTCCCACAAAACACAAATACATGCGAGAGATGCAACTATACGGCCAAACTGGAGGCTGAGCTCTCTCAACATAGGACTGGCAAGACCAGTCAGGAGGAGAAGGTTACCACACACACTATAGACCCAGTCTCACATAGTACCATTACAACCTCAAATCATACACATAAACACACAAAGACATACTCGGAGGCTCTGATCAAAAATCTACCAAAACAGCAGAGGCCACCAAAGCAGACACCCAAACAACCATCACCTCAGAACACAACACCCGCAACACATAGACCTCACAGTCAGAGTGTCAAACAGTCACAGCCCTTAAGGCCAAACACAATGCCAGACACACTAGTCATTGGTGACTCCATAGTCAGACACACTGATGTCCCGCTCACCAGACTGAGTAAGGAGAAGGTCACAGTAAGCTGCCTGTCGGGCGCTAGAATCCGCCACATAACGCAAGCACTCAGGTCTCTCAACAGCAGGTACAAATATGACTCAGTCATTGTCCACGCTGGTGTAAGCGACCTGAGACGCGTACCTCCTTGGACTACATGAAAAGAGACATTGAGGAGCTCTCTGATTATGTAGCCCAGGCAGGTATGACCCTGACCTTGAGCAGTATCCTACCTTCACCAAGAATGATGCCACAATACAGAGATAAGATGATCAGCTTTAACAATTGGCTTAAACACTGGTGTCATTCAAAGGGGATCCAGTATCTGTCTGCCTGGGATGACATGCTGGACAAGCCACGCTGCTTCGAGGGACGGCTTGCACCTGTCACCCTGGGATTCGGATATTGGCAAAGGCTCTTGCCACCCCATAGTGCCTTTTTAGGCAAGGCTCAAATTCTAAACCTACCACCCTAGAACACAAAAAGGAAAAAACTAAGGGTAATGCTGCTCAATGCCAGAAGTCTAAATCTCAAAATGCACGCACTCGAGGCCCTTCTCAGTATGGAGAACATCGATGTCTGTGCTGTGACAGAAACCTGGTTCAAGGCTCCTGAGAGCACCCCAGCTATCAGGTTTTACCTCATATCATGCGTTCGGCCCCAAAATCCGGACAATACCAAGAAAGGAGGGGTATCCATATTCATCAAGGACACCCACACCTCAAGACTGGTGGCAACGCACGATGCATCGGAGACCATCCAGGTGCAATTAACCATAGGCAAGACTGCTCTGCAAATTGTAGCATGTTACAGGCCACCCTCACAAACTCAGGAAACTCACATGGCCTTCCTGAAAACACTAGAGGGATAAATGTATCACCAAACACCATCATACTAGGTGACTTCAATTACCCTAATATAGACTGGGAACACTACTCAAGCCCAAACACCCTAGCCCAAAAGTTCCTGGAATTCATAAACTCAAATGCCATGGAACAACTAGTCACCATCCCACAAGAGGAGATAACATACTTGATCTCATCATCACGAACATGGAGCACAATGTTCAACACCGGAAGTATACCCCTCACTGGTGAGATCAGATCACAAACTAATCTCGCTGGAGGTCCTCATCCCACCCCACCTGAAATAAAAAGACCACAGTAAAGAACTTCTCAAAAGCCGACTTCACACTTCTAAAGACTAGTGTGGTCTCCTTTCAGGCCCCGAGCCGGCGGAAAACAATACTCAAGCCGCTGAATCACTTACAAACGCCTTCTACCAGCACCTGCAGGACTGCATGGATAAGGCAATCCCAAGCAAAACAAAGACTCTTTGTACCAAAGGCAAGCGTCCAGTCTGGTGGACCCCAGCCATAAACAAACTCTACAACAAAAGGAGGAAGCTACTACAAGATAGAGCAAAATCCTTAAAAGGTAAGACACCCTTGATCACTATAAGTAAAAACTAAGAGCTCTCATAAAATCATCCAAAGCAAATTTGAGAGAAAAATAGCTAAAGACTCAAAAGACAATCATAAGGCCTTCTTTAGCTATGTTAGAAACCTAGGAGGAAACTCCCAGATATGCTCAGAACTAGTTCAAAATGATGTGAAGATTACTGATCCTACAGACATTGCCAACATACTGGCTGACAGGTTCAGTGCAAACTTCTCCCCTCCCCAAAGGAGAGATATCTATACCAAATGAGTGCAGCCCCCAAACATCTCCAGCGCCCAAGTGAGAACTGCTCTCTCCAAAGCAAAAACACAGCATCCATGGGACCCGATGGTGTCCCCGGCTGTGTGCTCCATGAACTCAATGAGGAATTAAACCCACAGCTAGGACAGCTGTTTAATCAAAGTCTTACCTCTGGATACGTACCCAGGGTGGCACTGCAACTGTGGTCCCACTTCACAAAGGCGGTGCCTCCACAGACCCTGGAAATTACCGCCCATTAGCTTGACAAGCCTTATCTGCAAAGCCATGGAGAGGATCATAATGGACCTCATAAATAAAGACATAGGAATTTGCAGACTTTGGATCCAACCCAGTTTGGCTTTGTCAAAGGCAGATCATGCCTTTTAAACTTGGTTGACTTTTTGAAACAGTCACCAAAGCCATTGATGAGGGAAAGGCAGTCCATACAGCCTACCTCGATCTGGCTAAGGCCTTTGATACAATACCCACTCGGGTATCATTGAAAAACTCATCAGCTTAAATGTTAACCCATACATCACAAGATGGGTTGCAAACTGGCTGAGTGACAGAACCCACAGGGTCAGAGTTGCTGGCGCCATGTCAGACTCAAAGCCTGTCACAAGTGGTGTCCCACAGGGCTCAGTCCTGGGCCCACTCTTGTTTGGCATCTACTTTTCCAAGTACAAGCAAACACAGGAGGGTTATGGCTGACAAAGTTTGCAGATGACTGCAAACTGGCGCCATAGTAGAAAACACATCTGACACAGATATCCTTCAGAAGGGTCTCACAGAAACGGATAACTGGTGCCAGAGCCACGGCCTAAAGTTAAATGCCAAAAATGCATAGTCATAACCTTTGGCAAAAACAAGGTTACCCCTAGCTACCAAATAGGTGGCAATCCACTGAGCACAGAAGAAGTTATCAGGGACCTGGGGACCCAGGTTGATAGTAGTCTGTCATTCGACACCCATGTAGCTAAAGTAGTTAGGAAGTCCTTCTACATTGCCCACCTTATCATGAAGGGATTCTCATCTAGATCAAGGGAGGTCATAGTCTCCCTTTACTCATCACTCATCAGACCAATGATTGAGTACAATGCCCCATTCGGAATGTATCTGACCCGACACTTGCAGCAGCTGGAGAGGCCACAAAAGTTCCTCACCAAAAGGATAAAGGGTCTCAAAAATCTGTCCTATGCTGCCCGACTGAAAGAACTCCAGCTCTGTTCAGTCGCTTACAGCCTGCTCAGAGGTGACCTTTGCCTAACATACAAGGACATGTCAAACCCAGATTTGATGAATATGCTTCACCTCAAAAAATGTAGATCCATCAGAGCCACAAGGGCGGGAGACTTAAACCTCGACCACGGCTATTAATAGGACGTGCTGGAGGATAGATTCATCACCCAAAGACTCCCTATGCTGTGGAACAAAATCCCGGTACATGTGAGGCAGAGCACCTCGCTGGCCTTGTTCAAGAGAAATCTTGACCAATGGATGGGAGATCACAGATATACCCCAGGAATTACCTCAGTGTCACTGCTCGACAGAGGCACAGCAAAATAATGGGTATAGTTCCCCATACTAAAGGGGTGGCGTAAGCCACAAAACAATGGGCTAGGCTTATAAATGCCCTCGGGCAGATAGCCTAGTATGAACCTATGAACCTATGAACCTAAGAGGGTAATATGTGGGCTTGTGATCTCTGCTCCACTAGTTATTATGTGTCAGGACAGACAGGAGTGTATGAATGCATAAACTGTGTGAGCATATGTATTCCAGTATTTACATGATATACCCATTTACATGGCTGCTAACATCCACATTGTCAGGCTTGGTCCACACGTTTTGTACTAAGGGGTACTGTGTAAACCTCTGGACTGACCAGAGTGTGTCAGACTGTCCACATTTATTGGTCATATCTCTGATTTTTTTCCACAGGACTATTACTGTGGTATATGTGGTACTGTACTATGATGATCTTAGGATGTCTGTCAGTAACTGATGGCGTACATGTCAATATCAAATGTGATCTCCCACACACAACAATTTGGTTAAGACAACCCTTGTTACAGTGCAATAGGCAGATGTGTATAAATACATATATATGACTATATATGTGTATGTACTTGTACACATATATCTAGATATGTATATATACTTATCTGTAAACATTACTATTGTGTATACTTCCCAGATGTATCACACCGTATTTATCTGATATGTGTGCAGTTAATATAACAACATACATGATTCAACAGTATTATCACTAACAAGTACTAAGACATTGTAGAAGTCATAGCAGTTGTTCAACACTATTCAGTATGTATACTGAGAGATATATTAGAAAAACAAAAACTGCCTTCACAGGTGTGATGGCTTAGTGGTTAACTACTGTGACTATAGTGTACAGGGTCTTGGGATCAAAACCTACAAGGGCTGTTTATTTTGTTCCTGGGCAGAACAAGGGATGTTGGATACAGAGTGGCTAGAGCAGTTTTGAGCAGCATTAAGCAGGTTTGCATGACGGTAAGTGCTGCTAACGTATGGCTAAACGTACAGGCGCTTACACCGTGTAGGCTTTGCTTACCAGTGCACAAATGTGCTTAGCATTTATAATGCAGCAATGCTGAAACCTGCCTTGCATGGCTCACCCTGGCAACCAGTGCTCACATTCTGGTCTGATAAAATAGCAGGATAATGACATCTTTAATAAGTGTATTTAATGCCATGTACATAACATGCATTTATGTGCTGTCATTACAGTAGCAAGGGGTGTGAGTCTACTGTCTGGGACACCTGAGTATATGTGTCTTGTACAATACTCTTTTCCATTTGAATGTGTTACATACATGGGTAGTATCCCAGGTTATGTGCAGTCACACTGGCATGTAGTGTATCATTACGTTACTACTGTTGACAGTGCTTTCCCAAGTAAGAGTAGATTTCAGATTGTAGTACTGGAACCAAACACCCCTGCATGCAAATATGGACCGTGAGTCCTCACTGTCGTGTTCCTGATGTGTGAGCTGTGTCTCATTAAATACTTCCTACTGGATAATGATCTGACGTGGAAAATAACTGTAGACTACTGGGTGTATAGCACATGTCAATGAGGGCTGTTGTCATGTAGTAATAGCATACTTATCAGTGTCAGACATCTATCTGTCAACACATTCATCCTAATGCATAGCTAGTTGGCTAGCTGATGTCTGTCTGTCTGTCCTCTGTACAGATGTGCAGATGTCAAGTATCCATCTTGTCTACTTACAGGCAATCTATGCTTGACTGAAAGTCACATGTCTGCACAACTGTGTTATGAATGCCACAGCTAGAAATCCACACCCTGTACGCACCACATGCCATGGATACCTCAACTACACTACCACAGTCAACAGAACATGCTTGGGTACAGGTCTCCAAGAGAGGTGTCTTTTACTCCATGTAGTTACATGCCCATACAGCCTGCTATATTTGCAGGTACATGTGTACTCCCCCATAAGAAATGTAGGCCAATGTTGTGGCAGTCTGCCTGTAGTTTGCACAGTGCTCTGTGACATGCCTAGCAGCTCAGTGTACTTACCCACTGTGATGTTATGTTAGGATATTTGTCAGATGTACTGCTGCTGGGCCACCATAACTTTTGTGTATTTCTGACAAAGCAGTGAGATGCTGTACAGATGTATGTCAATAACTAGAGGGTAGTATGTGGGCTTGTGACCTCTGCTCCACCGGTTATGTGTCAGGTCAGATAGGAGTGTGTGAATGCATAAACTGTGTGAGCATATGTATTCCAGTATTTACGAGATACACCCATCTACATGGCTGTTAACATCCACATTGTCAGGCATGGTCCTACATGTTTTGCACTGAGGGGTTCTGTGTATACCTCTGGACTGACCAGAGTGTGTCAGACTGTCCACATTTATTGGTCATATCTCTGCTTTATTCCACAGGACCATCACTGTGATATATGTGGTACTGTACTATGATGACCTTAGGATGTCTGTCGGTAACTGATGGCATACATGTCAATATCAGATGTGACCTCCCACACACAACAGTTCTGTTAAGACAACCCGTTACAGTAGCAACAGTCTACATTTATACCTGCAATACTTACATGACATCCCCTTGCACTAAGAGCTTGTGACTATTGGTGCTGAGGTATGACTCCACTCCATGTTCTGGACATATGTTTAACACATATATATATATATATATATATATATATATATATATATATATATATATATATATATATATATAGTTCCACTTCTAACCATCAAGATTTCAAAACATCGAAGTTTTGATCATCGAGACCAGAACATCGAATTTTGAAACATCGAAGGTTACAAGTGTAACAAAAAAAAAAAGGAAAGAAAAAGAAATTTTGACAATTGTATGCAGGGGGACTTTGCCTCCTTGCACCCCCACACACCCCTACTTTAATATTCCAACTCCGAGACCACACTACAGTGGGGAAAAGGGAAATCTCCCGTTTAGCTCTGTATGCAGAAGTGCTAAACGGGAGATTTTCCGCACCCTGTCTGTAGTGCCATAAGTGATGCCTTGGTGCCCTGCAAAAACACAAACATTCTCCCACCTATACTTACCTTTTTTTTCCCCTTCAAACCTTCGATGTTTTAAAACTCGATGTTCTGGTCTTGATGATCTGAACATCGATGTTTTAAATGTTCGATGGTTTTTAGCGGAACCATATATATATATATATATATATATATATATATATATATATATATATATATATCTATAGATATATACACACACACATATACATATATACATACATATATGAATATATATATATATATATGTACATATATATATATATATATATATATGCACATATATGATATACAGATATATATATATATATATATATATATATATATATATATATATATATATATATATATATATATATATATATATATATATATATCTATATATCTATATATATATATATATATATATATATATATATATATATATATATGTACATACACAGAGATTTATATATGGCCCCATATATAACGCAATAGACAGATGTGTGTAAATACATATATATGACTATATATGTGTATGTACATGTACACATATATCTACATATGTGTGTGTATATATATATATATATATATATATATATATATATATATATATATATATATTCATATCCTTATGTGTAAACATTACTGTTGTGTATACTTTCCCAAATGTATCAAACCATATTTATCTGATATGTGCATATTTAGATATAACAACATATGTGATTCAACAGTATTATCACTAACAACTACTATGCCATTGTAGAAGTCATAGCAGTTGTTCAATACTATTCTGTATGTGCACTGACATATATTAGAAAAAGAGCAACTATTTTCACAGATGTGATGGCTTAGTGGTTAACTGCTGTGACTATAGTGTGCAGGGCCCTGGGTTCAAGACATGGAAGGGCTGTTTATTTTGTTGCTGGGCAGAACAATTGCTGTTGGATACAGAGTGGTTAGGGCAGTTTTCAGCAGCATTAAGTGGCTTTGAGTGATGATAAGTGCTACTAATATATGATTAATCGTACAGGTGCTTATACCGTGTAGGCTTCGCTTACTAGTGCACAAATGTACTTAACATTTATATTGCAGCAATGCTGAAACCTGCTAAGCATGGCTCAGCCCTGGTAACCAGTGCTCACATTCCAGTCTGATAAAATAGCATGTAATGACATCTTTTATAAGTGTATTTAATGTCGTGTACATAACATGTTTGTATGTACTGTCATTACAGTAGCAAGGGGTGTGAGTCTACTGTCTGTGAGACCTGAGTATATATGGCTTGTACAACACTCTTTTCCATTTGAATGTGTTACATACATAGGTAGTATCTCAGGTTATATGCAGTCACACTGGCATGTAGTGTATCACTACATTATTACTGTTGACAATGCTTTCTCAAGTAATAGTAGATTGCAGATTGTAGTAGTGGAACCAAACACCCCTGCATGCAAAGACGGAGTCTGAGTCCTCACTGTTGTGTTCCTAGTTTGTGAGCTGTGTCTCATTAAATATGTCCTACTGGATAATGATCTGACATGTGGAAAATAACTGAATAAAAATCACGAAAACAACTTACAAAGTTAAGTCACAAACCATCCAATAAGTGCCACGGCTCTTTTATAACCTTGCTCTGTTGAAATAACCACAAAAACCGCAAGGTAAATCCAAATAGAATTCAGCAACAAATCCAAAAATAAGGAATCCTGGTGGAATAGGACACTGAAGAATAACTCCAAAATGATGCGAACTGAACAAGTAAATCAATATCCTTCATTCCAAAGAAGAACAACGATACAAAACGGTAAATGCACTTAAATAACAAAAATCATTCCAATAAGGTTAAGCACTTTCACTCACTACAACTTGTGGGCTTCATCAGAACCTTTTGAATAAAATAACAAAATCCTTTTAAAAGAAAAAAGGTGCCAAAAGGAAGCGGAAACTGATGTAATATCCTGTATAGCAAATACCACCCCCTGCCCTTATACACCAATCATTTGATATAAAATTGGTGCCAACAGGAAGCTGAAAAATACATCATTTCCTGTGTTCTGTCATGCTATACTCCACCCCTTAAAGGCCTCACTACACTTCCTAATACTTCAATATATACAAAATCTATCAATGTAGTTCGTGCAAAAAATTCATCAATAAAATTCATCACAATGACCATACTCAAGCATCCATATTCATATTGATTTAAAATATTTAAAATGAACACACTGTATGATAAAAATAAATCTAAAATATGTACACAAAAACCCTATAATAAACCTGTAAGAAACCATATCTCAAAAATCTAACAATCACTTCACCTATACAACCTAACAAATATATGTGTTATGTAACCAATGTATACTTGTACATAATACAATAATGTGAAATTAATATATATATATAAAAAATCCACAATAAATATACATGTGAAATAACACTGTTTTATAATCTCCACCTATAGAATCAGCAGAGATGGTTTTAAGAATAGCAAACTTAAAATTATGTGTTTCATCAGTGGAAATTATATGCCGATATAGGGAATTTGTTACATCTTTTTTGTGTATACTATAAATATGGTCATAAATGTGTTGTCGAAAACAACGCTCTGTTTTGCCTACATAAAAGCATATGCACTCACTACATTTGGCAATATAAATTATCATCTTAGTCCTACAATTCCCATATTTGGGTTTAATAATTGTATGAGTCTCATTTTGGATTATCAATTTTTTGTCTTCTAGGATATACTTACACTGGTTATTTGATCTCCTATCCCTTTGCTTTTTCCTGGGAATCAATGAATTTTTAATATTTTTACCCATTTTATATGTGATTCTCATTTTTTTCCCCATTATTTATATCAATTTAGGATCCTGAGAAATCAAGTACCAAAATTTGTTTACAAGATAAATAACTTTGTCAACTACTGGGCTATATAACAATATTAAGGATCTGTGATGACTGTTAGACTGACTTCCATCTCCTTTATCATCTTTAATCATATGTCCGGATTCAAATCCCTTTCCCAATAAAGGACAGTATTTCCTATTCCTTTCTTGACAGGCATAATTACCTATAGTAGATAATTTTTTTTTAGGATAACCTCTCTCAACAAATAATTGCGTAATAAACTCAACTTCACCTGTGAATACCTTCATGTCATACGACATACGCACAGCTATGATAACTTGTCCTTTAAAAATAGTATGTTTCATATTTAAAGGATGACAGCTGCTGTGTTCCAAATAATCATTAGTAAAAGTATTTTTCCTATATATTTTTGATTGGAATGTTGAATCATGTTTATAAATATATGTATCCAAATATGCAATCCCCTCAGTATTATATGTATACGTGAATTTCAGATATTCACTGGAGGTATTTAGATACTTTAAAAACTTGTCTAATTTTTCCACACTGTCATCCCAGAAGATGTACATGTCATATTTATCTGATATGTGCATATTTAGATATAACAACATACGTGATTCAACAGTATTATCACTAACAAGTACTATGCCATTGTAGAAGTCATAGCAGTTGTTCAATACTATTCTGTATGTGTACTGACAGATATATTAGAAAAAGAACAACTGTTTTCACAGGTGTGATGGCTTAGTGGTTAACTGCTGTAACTATAGTGTACAGGATCCTGGGTTCAAGACCTGCAAGGGCTGTTTATTTTGTTGCTGGGCAGAAAAATTGCTGTTGGATACAGTGTGGTTAGGGCAGTTTTCAGCAGCATTAAGTGGGTTTGCATGATGGTAAGTGCTGCTAATATATGGTTAAACATACAAGCGCTTATACCATGTAGGCTTCACTTACCAGTGCGCAAATGTACTTAACATTTATATTGCAGCAATGCTGAAACCTGCTAAGCATGGCTCAGCCCTGGTAACCAGTGTTCCCATTCCAGTCTGATAAAATAGCTGGTAATGACATCTTTAATAAGTGTATTTAATGCCGTGTACATAACATGCTTCTATGTACTGTCATTACAGTAGCAAGGGGTGTGAGTCTACTGTCTGAGACACCTGAGTATATATGGCTTGTACAACACTCTTTTCCATTTGAATGTGTTACATGCATAGGTAGTATCTCAGGTTATATGCAGTCAAACTGGCATGTAGTGTATCATTACACTATTACTGTTGACAGTGCTTTCCCAAGTAATAGTAGATTGCAGATTGTAGTAGTGGAACCAAACACCCCTGCATGCAAAGATGATGTCTGAGTCCTCACTGTCATGTTCCTGGTGTGTGAGCTATGTCTCATTAAATATGTCCTACTGGATAATGATCTGACATGTGGAAAATAACTGCAGACTACTGTGTATATAGCACATGACAATGAGGGCTGCCGTCATGTAGTAATGGCATACCTATCAGTGTCAAATGTCTATCTGTCATCACATTCATCCTAATGCATAGCTAGTTGGCTAGGTGATGTCTGTGTGTCCTCTGTACAGATGTGCAGATGTCAGGTATCCATCTTGGATACTTACAGGCAATCTATACTTGACTGACACTGACATGTCTGCCCAGCTGTGTTATGAATGCCACAGCTAGGAATCCATACCCTGTATGCTCCACATTCCATGGATACCTCAGTTACACTACCACAGTCAACAGAACATGCTTGAGTAAAGATCTCCAAGACAGACACTGACCATGTTATGTAATACATGTTGCATACATGTCAACTGGAGCACCTCACTTGCCCTCTGCAAGAGGAAACCAGATGATTGGCTGAGGCATGTAACACTCACCCTGAGGATCACCTCTGTGGTATGTGTTGATAGATGGCCTGCTGGCACATGGCAGGTGGCATGATACCACTGTACACACATCCTCTGCACTTCCCATCTCTCCATGGACAATAGCCTGATACACACCTATGAACACCTGCACTAATGGACCCCAGTACTGACAAATGTGTATGTGTGCATTACTGAGAATATCAGTGTCTGTGTGTTTGTAGACCTGTATTTGAGAATACCCTGAGGTCCTTCACACCCATCACACCCCCCATTGCCATAGTTAGATGTGGCTGCTGCTGTATCAGCCATTACATGTACCTTGTTATACTCTTCTCCATAAGGGCTACCTGGACCTTACAGTACCAGCACAACACTGTTGTACAAATGAGTTGATAGGCATGGGATACCCACTGAGTTCTGGCAAGTGTGTGTATGAGTGTATATTTGTAGGGTACAGCATTTTGAGGCCACATTCTTCTAATACAATACAATTTGCCACACAGTATTAGGGATAGTGATGTTGCTGACCATAGGTGAGGCATGAAAATGCATCACCCTACTATGTCTGTGTCATGTGCATTAGATGCATATCCCTGTAGTAGCACTCTTGGGATAGACAAGGGTTTGTATTGCAGTCCTGGTCAATGTGTGATGGTGGGTATGTCAGAGTGTTATCATGGGTTTCAGTGTGTACAATATCCACTGTGGGGTGTGGGTGCTGGGTAAACTGTCTTTACACTATGGTACCCCCAGTACATGTCCTATGTACCACTATATGGGGACCACTGTCACCATCAACCATACAGGTAACTGATAACACTATCCAGCCCAGTTATGCAGGTGCTGTGTGCAACTTATCTGTAACACAATTGACACACTGACAAGGTAGTTAGTACTGATAAGCCCAGGTCTCTCAGATGTGTGTCTGACTGTTATGTATTTGTCAATATGCATATGACAGCATGCACACTATGTATTGTCCATAAACAACCAGTGCGTCCCCCATTACCACACTGTACAGGCCTGGGGATGTTCTTCATTTTAACATGTAACCTGGAACACACCTCATCCTAAAAGCTGTGTGGTGTGTGCAATTAAGGCCACACACATCAGTAGCACTACATACCTAGGTAGGAGTCTAGTCTCAATGTTGCCAAGTAAGAGTGTGTGTGTATGTGAAGGAATCTACGTCCATTTGCAGAATATACATGTCCCAGGAGGTCATCTGTCCGAGAACTGCCTGGCATATGCTAACATTTTATAGGTATCATCCTGTGGACCTACATTCCATCACAACTAGTGGTAGATGTGTAAATGTACTCTTCCCCACTGTATAGGTGTGCAGCGATACTGGGGTTGGTATAGTTACTGTTGAGTGTATCCCCCCACTTAGCTGGCCATAATACTGTACAGTTCATGTTAACAGGTTAAGTAGTTGTCTATCACACTATCTGCAGTTCTACAGCACCTCTCACCCTTCAAATGGTAGGGCTGTGTGAACCACAGCAGCACACGTAATTTTACTGAGTTGAGGATTGCACTACATTGGGGAAGGGGACATATACCCTGCCAGTACCATCACCAATGACATTAAAATAGCGGACTACTTATTTCCCAATGTGTTGTTGTGCCTATTCTGGATTGGTGGTATTACATAGGCTAAAATATGTTCCTTGCACAGGCACATACATCCATATGTACAGTAGTCTCTGTGTATTGCATGGACACCAAAGCCTCTGTGTGTGTTATACACAAACATGTGTTGTGTACCACCCAGTACACTTACCATTATTCACTGTAGAATGGCTTCTCACAGCAGCATGCACTCACCTGTATACACCACCCCCTGGCATATCATCCATGTGGCACATGCAGTAACTGTTATACAGACCTGTGACATGTGTTCACCTGCACCCAGGATATGGCACTGACTAGGTGCCACCACAGTTCCATACTCCTTGTAGGATACAACAGCAGACCATCCTCCTGCTGACAAATTGACACCTACAACACAAACAGATTACATTATGGAGACCACAATCACTCAGTGTTAATAACAGCTATAATGCATCATGGCTGGGCAGCTACACTTCCTGACTTGTAAGCATTAAACTTTAATGCCTGACAACATGTTACACAGCATTACATTGGTACACCATAGCACAGTCGCCATGTGCATCAGAACCATATTAGCCTGCCCTGCATCAATGTTATGGATGACAGGGATGTGGCACAGGTATCATCATGCACAGGGTATGTTGTTGGTTTGCCAGAGACCTAGGCTGAGCCATACATTTGACACCATATGTGTGAGTGAGGGGGTTTAATTATTGCTATGGCCATGGTGATGTGGTGTGTGTAGGTATGGCATTACCCTAGCTGTGTTTGTATTGTGTGTGAGTATGCATGCACAAAGTTCTGCCATGTGGCTTCCCTATACAAGTGTTTGTTGGACAGCTGCAGACCAATCCTGGCAGGGTGTGCAGTTCACCGTCTCTGGCCATGGAAATGGGAAATGTGCCTGCCAGGGGTGCCACTGGCTTGAACAGGTAAAGCCACGATATGGTACTCTCCCATGAGGATGATATATGCCCACTGGATCCATGTCCCTCCTGGGACTGGCCAAGGCCACGAGCATGTGGCCTGCTGTGGTGTGGTGTGGACAGCACTCCCGTGCAGTGCTGGGGCTTGTACTGCCACTACGGGAGTGGCTTGGTGTGTTTGCATGTCCACATCAACCTCCAGATGTTGGTGTTGCTGGCCTACATCCATGTGGCCATCACACCACTCCCACCACATGCTTGAGCATGGACATTCCATGGTCGAGGAGTCCCACCATCTCACCCAACCATCTATCCATGACCTCTGAAAAATAATGGAGGGCATCTGCAAGATCACGGATGTTGTCAGTAACAGCTGAATGAGTAGCCCTCTGCAGCCTCAGAGCCTGACTGGTGCACTGTTTCATATGTACCTGTGCCTCCATGACAGGCTGAAACATCCATCTGGTGGTACCAGATGTGGCACTTCTGCCAGGGGCATGATGACCAGCAGCCCTCCAGCAAACACCCTTGTACATCTGCATATGTGGTACCCCGGTGGACATCTGGCTATGGCTTCTGTGTCCAGACACCCATGCCATAGATACCACACTGTCCTGTCCCATGCCACCAACCACCAACTGTCCCTCTGCTATGGCCACTGGTGATGGGGTATGTATAGGCATTGTGACTGTGTGCAGAGATGGGGTAGATAACAGTGGGATGTCAAACCATGGTGCATCTTCAGCCCCTGACAACCCCACTTGTGCCTAAACACACCTATCATCATTTTCAGTGTCTGTATGGACACCAACATCAGATTACCTGCAGGAGGGACCCTGACCTATCTCACCACCTGTGAGGGGAAAGCAAGAAATGCACTTTAAGACCTGTACATCATTGCTTAACAGTACACGCATACACACACACACACACACACACACACACACACACACACACACACACACACACACACACACACACACACACACACACACACACACACACACACACACACACTCACACACGCACACATGCACACACCCTGACATTTCACTATACTACTTACCTGTCCCTGAGTTTAAAGACTGTCCCTAGTTTATTCTCTTAAGTTCCCCATCCTCCATCAGTCTTAAATAATTACAGTTAATAATACCAATCATTAATGTATCATTCTTCTAATTGCCTAGAAAAGTGATCCCCAAACATGACCTGTTACTCCATTACCTCTTTGACTTGATTGGAGTCATTTTTTCAAAGACTCCCTGATGTCATCCAGTGTTCACCCTGGGTTTGTCCAAACATCTTGAGCATGGCCCCATATGTTATGGGCTACTACATTCACTCAATAATGTTATGCACTGTAGTGTCATACATAACTAATGTTCAGTGGATGCAAGATCTGTTGCTCTATTAACTTTTTATGTGGACTACAGTAATATTTGGAAACACATTCTTTGGTGTTATCGGTACGCGGTGGTGGTGCTGCGGTAGCATTGCCGCCTCACAGTAAGACGCTGCCTGGTTCGATTCTCAGCTAGAGCATCTTCTGCGTGGAGGCATGCGTGAATGGGCATATCTTCGTTGAAGGTTGTGCATCAGGGCTGGTAACTCGGCACGTAAAAATCAACTACCAATCATTAGCGGACAGGAGTTCCGCTGTGGCGACCCCTAACCGGGAAAAAGCCGAAAGACACAAACAAACTCTCTGGTGTTGTCTAGTAATTCCTCAATGCATCTGTAGTGCTGTATATGTGGGTATTCTTTCACCTTTCTGCTGATTGTAATTAAAACAGTACTGCTGGTGTCTAGTTTTCCCTCCCAATGCATGTTTCATGCTGGAGACATTATTATACTATCAGCTGTCCTGAGATTACATGTCAGACAAGTATTCCTGGTGTCTCATGTGTTTGTCCATGTACATGTACATGTACTGCACGATTTCAAAGGGAAGTTGAGAGGTATGAACAACCCCACACACACATGTGCATATATGGACACACACACCCAAACACACACACATACACACACGCATTCTACATACATCAACTATGCTCCACTCCACCAGATTGCACTTACAGACAAATTAACCCCCCACACACACACACACACACACACACACACACACACACACACACATACACACACACACACATATACACACACACTCACTTACAGGTGAGGTTGCACAAAGATATTACACACAGACCTCCCATTAACCATCTGTCAAGATGTATGACATATGGCAGTCAACAGCATGAGGTGCAGCTATAGTCAATCCATTCTAGCAACATTATACATCTCTGTGATGCATGGGATTTGTTAATAGGTGATGCCCCTTCCCCTAGAACACAATGCATCCATGTACACAGTATTGCTGTGCACCTGTTCGACACCCTGGCATGTACTGTGCATCATACCTCACAGGTGTCCACACCATTGCTGAATGTGTATATGTGTGTCAGTTATGTTTGCTCTGCTGTTCACAGCCCCTATGTGTTTGTCAAACACATAACTGGGATGATATGTGGACAGATGTCATTTGTGAATGCCTGATGTCTGATTTACAGATGTCATCATCAGCGGTGCATGTATGGCCAATAAAATACTATTCCACTGACAACCTTTAAACCTTACAGTGGTATGGGGAGTGTACACACTCTTATTGATATGATGCCCTCTTCCTTGATATGCCATGGGACCTCATCACTACATATAACATTACACGAACCTGATATGTGACATATGATCTGAGCAATCAAATGCAGTGTCAAACATATGTGTTAGTTGTGCAGATGCTGATTGAGATGCATACAATTTGTGGGTGCATATGTGTGAACGCCCTTATCATGATGGTTTGTTGCACCTATTGTTATGTGTTCTACAGCAATCACTATTCCTGGCAGGGGTATACTAGCATGGGATATCTGCATTTGCCTGTATTTGGTCAGTTTCCCCTACAAATGTCCCCCGACTCTGCATGATTCTAAGGTCAACTCATGTGCTCATCCCTTGGAGGTCACACAGTGCCATCACTATTGCTGTAGAGCCAAGGTTATGTCTGCCACAGGTCCTGATCTTGACTGTGTGCAGATACAGCCATTCATAGCATCCTTTGGATCTCTTCTTCAGTGCACGGTTGCGTCATGATGACACCCCCTCCAACACCCTCAGCCTTTTTGCAGATGCTTGACAACTATGGCCTACACATGTGTGTCATTTTGCAGTGCCCTAAACACTGAATATCATGTGTACCAGCCTAGTCCCTGCTAATGAATGGCAAATATACAGGTGTAGACTGGCACTGGCAAGGTACAGATGGGGATAGTGGGCCTGAGGTAGGGTGATGTGTTGGTTGTACAGTACATATATCTTAATTGATACTATCTGTAGGTTTCCAGTGTGGTCTTGGTACACCAATACACATTGCAACGCATGCCTTTTGGGGATCTTTGCTGTTATGCACACGCTACCTGTAAAGAGGCCTGGCTGATGTTTCCTGTGGTACAACTGTCCCATCTTATCCTAACCCATGGGCCACACTTATGCAGAGTCCAGGCATTTGCTGACATGGGTACTGCAGAGACCGTACTTGCTAGACATTCCTGCAACTCCCTCAATGTTGTGGCATGTTACTAGGCAGCCTGCATGACCAGTTTGTAACATGTGTCATCATCTGTCTTGGATGGCCATCTGTTTATTTTCTACTTTAATCCTGTACCATACATCCTTTGCACATACATGACTGTTTGCACTGTTGGCCATGGTATATGCAATGGTAAGGTATGGCTACATGTCCAACTCCTGGGTGCTACCTGTTGGGTATGGGATCCATTCCATGGCATGTAAGATGTGTGCAAGCCACAGCTGCCTCTATTGCAGGTAAGTCGACACATTTGATGACCAAATGTCTTGGACAGCAGACCATTTATTGGTGTGACATTGCAGGCCTGTACTTGCTGGAAGGTCCATACTCATGAGGAATGCATGCTGTCAGTACCTCAGAAGCTGCTTCCACAATATGTTATCTGGAGTGTATGCACACATATGTTTCCAGTGTTTGTGAAGGTATGTATTCCCCATATTTGCTGTACTAACATAGGATTCCATATTACATATGTATTGCTCATGTTAGGACCACATTTCAGGTTGTAAGGGTTGTGGAATGCAGTATTGTGATATGTCGTAGTGTGGCTCTGTAACAGTTGCCATTGTAATAGTGGTATATACACTGTTGTAGCACTATATAAGGGTGATGTTTCATACATGTCCCTACTGTAGGCCATTTGTCCCACCATTATGTTCATCTTTGTGCACAATTCTTGCAATGACAGGATGTTAGTTATATTGCAGGATTATTACATACCCTTCAGATACACCATCATGGTGACCACTGTGATGCAGTGCAGTTAATAGCAACAATACGTGAATATGTACAGCATGCATTATGGATAGGTGTGCTAAATGTGTGCATGGAATATACCATGGCCATAACATGACCGGTGTATTGGCAAACCTGAACAAACACCATACTCACCAGCTACAGGCTGCTGCCCTGGGGGTATACCAGAGGGACCTACATAATTGTGTGAGAGATGTGATGTCAGCAGCTACACCTGTGGCATTGGTACATGGTGGGTGCAGCATTACAGTTCATCAACAGTACAAACCCACAACAATAGAGTTTACGCACATCTGTTTATTAATACAACGCAGCAACAGATGATATATATTTTTCATCTCACATATGCATGATCTAACTCTACAGATGTGGATGGATACACAACAGTGATCTATTAATGTGCCCTGTGGCCTTACTTGCATGCTCCTCTTCCATTGTGTGTGTAGCACCCACCTCCACTATGCTCTCCACCAGGTGTTGTGTTTGCTGGTGGGCAGGTGCCTCGAGGCTGGGGAAGAGCTCCTCAACATGTGTCGGGGAGGTTGGATGGCATGACCCCCCCCCATAGCAAGTTGGTCCCCCCTAAGTGCAGCACCACGCCGATGGGCATGGTGGAGTAGATCAGTGCTTCGATGTCAGATCTGCTCATAACTGTAGTTATGCAGTCTGACATTGCTTACCCTGTGAAAAAGATCATTCCACAGGGCAGTCCTCTCCTGCAGATCATGGGCTTTATGCACAAACAGGCTGTTGTAGTGCTGCACCAGATATGTGATGATGATATCATTCTCCTCCACTCTGTACATAGGCAGCCATTCCCTGGACATATTGCCTGAAAGACATAAAGAGGGAAACAGGTCTGAGGACCTCATACTGCAAGGTGATCATAGTTGTTAATACACATCTCTGGATTCCCCCACTATATCTGCAACAACAATCTGATCACACAACTCAATGGGTATGTTTACAGAAGACCTACCATTGGGACTTATATTGTATTGTACAACAATTTCTGCTATGTGTTTATAGTCATGTTCCATGTTGAAACACTATCATTGGTGGTATGTAATGGACAATGTCACCTGCATGCCATTGTAAGGGCCACTATGGTTCCATATATGCATGTGTTCTGTTTGCTATGTGACTGCTGCACATCTGTTGTTTTGTGTTGATAGGGATATCTATGCATGCTATTAGACATAAACCGGGAAAGTGTGGACTATTACTACCCACATATGTTCTATAACAGTGACACAATAGCATGTTTGGGAAATGGTTGCAAGCAAACCCACCTCTCCCACCTCATCTGGCCATGTTACCAGGCCACGTCACATCTGGGACCCACCCTGGATGTCCTTATCTATTTGTCCTGCACACCTTCAGGTGGAACCACCTCAGGGGATGGTGTTCACCCCTCCGGGAGCACACACAGACAGTATCCTGTCACCTGAAGTCAGGTCCAGGGTCTGGTGCATAGGGAGCTCCACAGAGACTTGGGTGATGTGCTACAGCACCTTGAGGTCCTCAGTACACATTCACAGGGTCTTCATGCTCCTCCTGCTCAGCCCCAGCCCAGACACCTTCAGGGCTGTGAAGATGATGTTGTGACTGCCCATGGTTGGGGACCTTGGTGCAAATTGTTTCCATATGGGGGCTCATGGGCTTCCACATCCCAAACAACACTCCCCATCCAGTGTGTTTACCCACCACATGTGTCATAAACCACCCCTATATGCTGTCTTGTCTGTCTTCCAACCCACCCTTCCTCCCCAATATACCTACTATCCTTCCCCAAATTACCAGTCCCACCTTCACAGACAAGGGCAATGTGTTCCCAACATGGGGTTCACACCTGACATACCCATCCATTTTGCACAAACGTACTGCTGTATATATATATGTGTGCATTGATATGTGTGATGTTCCCTCACACATATTGTGCAGCACTGTCATTCAAAAGTAGGTGACATGTATTTATATAAATGTGTGTGTGTGTGTGTGTGTGTGTGTGTGTGTGTGTGTGTGTGTGTGTGTGTGTGTGCATTTGTATATATGTAGTAGACATATACATGTATATATATATATATATATATATATATATATATATATGTGTGTGTGTGTGTGTGTGTGTGTGTATAGATATATATTATGAGTTGTGTGTGTATATATATATATATATATATATATATATATATATATATATATATATATATATATATATATATATATATATATATATATATATATATATATATATAGGGTGCATTCAGACAACAGATCCACACTCTCTAACTCTCATTCCTGCACAGCTGCACTGTTCTGCCTTACTACAACACAGACAGGTGTGATATGTGGACACAGCCTAATATTAGGGGGGTTATCTATAGGGACAGATTGCAGGTAAGCCTATTACACACCTAAGGCATTTGTGCATGCTACATTACACGTTCAAATGACTGCCTGCAAGTGGTGGGCTCTGAAACTCACATGTTCATCATAACGGCATTATTTCCACCATCAGCTATTGGCCATACTAATATACATGTCTTGCAGTACACAACACACACACTATGATGGCTTACATCTTGTCAGTCAGTGCTGATCTGCACTGTTGACAGGTATGGCCCACTACCCACAGGGACAGACACTATTGTCCATAGCAGTTGTTAAGCTGGAAATCATTACAAGAACAGCATCTGATGGCACATATAAATCATTCCACATCATATATCTAATTATTATGGACCAAATACTACATTCAATTACATGCATATATGCTTCACATACCTGTTTTGGGAATGTCTCTCTTCTGGATATAGTTTGCTGTGTGGATGGATGGATGTGTGTTTGTTTGTTTGTTTGTTTTCTTTCTCTCTCCTCTCTCTCTCTCTCTCTCTCTCTCTCTCTCTCCCTGTCTCTCCCTCTATCTCTGTCTCTCTCCACTACATGGATTGAGCTGCTTTGAATAAATTGCAGCATGCATTTTGTAGGTGATGCACATGATCAGGTGATGGCCACTGCACCAATCAGTGTCCACCACTTGCTACCTGCATGCACCTTGCTGTGTAGTACTTCCAATTACCACTGCCATGGCAACCCACTACTATACATTCCTAAATCATGTGGGTGTGATCCCCTTACCTTTCCTGTATGGAGCACATCCTTCCTGTGTGTAGCCAGCAGTGTTACAGACAGCAGGTAGCACTACCTCTTACAAGAGGACTTGCAGACAGAGGCCAGCTACATATTTGTATAAGGTTCCAGACCTACAGACATTGTGAGTAATGATATTATATGCATTGTATGCAACTAGTGTTACAGGATTTGTGTGTACATACTAGTTTAGCATGGAATGCAGTCTGTCTGCATAGCTCTCAACTGTGGGTCTATCCACATTATGGCCAGAGGATTGCCTGTTACATTTTGTCTGTCCACCACACAGGTCTTGTCTCTGATATATCACTGGCATTCTGTCTGTTAGGGCTATCAGCACATGGCTACATCCATTTGTGTTTCTGACTTCATATTCCTGACTAAGGGTATGTTTCAAACAATCCTGTAACACCAGCAACTTTCCCAGTGTATAACAACAATATTGCAAATATGTCCCTGTGTTCCAGCCTCTGTCCTCCACCAATATACTAGGCTCTGTCCATATGTCATGCAGTAAGAGGTTGTTAAGTAGTGGCCTATGATTATCTTGTGCTGCCATTCCTGCCATCATTCCAGTGATGTTGTGGTCCCCACACATATTGTGGGGTAGGGTCCATATATATATATATATATATATATATATATATATATATATATATATATATATATATATATATATATATATATATAGGCTACAGCTGGACAAAACGTGTGTGCCCTTGTGCAGTCCAGAGGTCAATGTATGTAATACTGTTATATGCCCCTGTAAGTCAGTCTGTGGGGGAGGGGTATGCAGCATATATAACCTAGGCTGTTACAACATGTGAGGGATTTCAGTATTAAGACACCTTAAGGTATATGGCTGTACATGTTCATATATTTCACCTTGGGAACATTGGTGGCCTAGTGCTTACTGTCATACAGACTGTTCTGTTTGTCAGTGTGATAGTGCTGTTTTATGTTAAGCATTGTTATGTAACAGATACATCTTCATTGTGACAACTTAATTCTTTTCCCCATAGGGGTTGAGTACAGAGTGTAATTGGAGGCTGCTGAGCTGCATCTGCATTACTTACTGTTGATTGATTGTTATCTCCTAGCACAGTGTTTCTTTACTGTTGCACTACTTGAAGGCCTTGGCCTGGACAGCAACATATGTTATGCTTTTGGATTAATAGGTTCATAGGTTCATAGGATAGTACTAACCTAACTGCCCTTGCGAGCCATTCTAAGCCTAGCCAATTATCCCTTGGGAGACTCGAACCCTGCACCTTGTGTTTGTAAGGCAAACACCTTAACCATTAGGCCATCCTCTCAACTATTACTGTATAAAATGATTAGTTTGAGAGTTACATTACTCAGTATGTATTTTAAACACCTAACAGCTATATGACATGGCATATACAACTGTAATAGTACACAAATAAACATTTCTTCTGTATGCAAACCTGTGTGTGGTGACGTATCCTTTGACTTCTCTGTGGGTATATGTTTCATGCAATAATTATCTTTTGTATGAGAGAATCATATACTGTCCATTTGAAAAGGTGGCAGCTGTAGGTATACTGGCTGCTCAATATGCTGTGCGCCCTCTAAATATATATCTTCATATACATATCAATACGTAATAATATATGTATATGTGTGTGTATTTGTATATATATATATATATATATATATATATGTAAGTATATGTGTGTGTGTGTGTGTGTGTGTGTGTGTGTGTGTGTGTGTGTGTGTGTATAATATATATATATATATATATATATATATATATCTGTATATACATACATCTACATATATAAATACATTTCCTGCACTAAAGTCCACAGCCACAGTACCCAAATCTCCAAAAAATATGGTTAGAAACAGTAGGTTGAGAACAGCACATTTATTGGTACGTAATCTGAATCACACCAAACAGTAACAAACAATAAAAGCGCTTTTTCGGTTATTACCGAGTTTCTTCAAGGTTAAAAAATCTGTTGTGTAGTCAGCCATGTTAAATACTAAATGCAACATCACATGACATACATTTACATTTATTTACTTTATGGTCTAGTTTAATATTTATCATTGTCATGTTTATTAATTTCATTACTATTTAATTTATTTTTATGTGTTTTTATATGTGTTGTAATATATTATACATTTTTACATTTTTATTTTTGGCATTACTGGATTCAAAGTTGAGTTTGAATTTTGGATTGGAATATATATTTAATATTTAATGAAAGTTTATACACACTGTATTTTTAAGAAACTGATTAGGGATGACTCACATGTGGGGGGGGTATGTCATGTGATGTTGCATTTAGTATTTAACATGGGTGACTACACAACAGATTTTTTAACCTTGAAGAAGCTCGGTAATAACCGAGTGAAAGCGCTTGGTTTATTGTTTGTTACTGTTTGGTGTGATTCAGATTACGTACCAATAAATGTGCTGTTCTCAACCTACTGTTTCTAACCATATTTTTTGGAGATTTGGGTACTGTGGCTGTGGACTTTGGTGATTCTTGGTCTTGTGTTCACATTGTTTGACATTCAGAGCTCATTTTTTCCATGGCTGAAGGAACCAATTCTACCAACTTTATAGAGACCCCAGCGATACTGAGAGAAGACGTTGACAACGCTCCGGTGACCCGCGCTGAATTTACACAGGTTTTGAACCTGTTAACTGAACTTACTAAAGAACCGAAAGAAAAAAATGCTGAACAGAGTTTTGGGTTGCCTGGCAACCAGTTGCAGTTTTCTGATAAGCGCGATAGGGTCACTTCCTCTTCACCAACTGCTACGAATGGCAGGGCGGATGACGTCAGTTCCGGTAACCATTTGCGAGACCATTCACAACGTGGTACATCTTCCACTAAAAATGTTACTAGTGGTAAACCGAGAAGAGACGACAACACAAGGGATACAAACAAGGATTTTAACTTTGGAGCATGGACTGAAAAGCAGTTTCATTTTCAGCAAGGTACTGTAGACTCCAGTTTTAACAGAAACATTGAGAATAATTTTAACTTCTTTATAGACAAGTTATATGCGCTTAAAAACAACCAGTTGGAGATAGACTACTTAAATGAATACATACAGGTCAACAGGGTTCCCAAAGGTCTTCGTTTATTCAAATTTCCTAACTGTGTGCACCCAGGGACTGAATTGTATGACAAGTTATGTGACATTTTTAACAACGCGGGTATAGAAATGTTGAAACTCATGACTGTGGAGTACCAATCCAAGGCTGAACTCTTACTGAAGGAGCTGACCGCTCTTAACCAAAATGTTACTAATGATGTGAATTTTGGAAGTGTTAAAAGAAGCTATGACAATGTTTTTTATGAGGTTGACCAACACTGTTTAAAAGTTTTAAATAGGAAAATTAAGAAACTTGACAGGGACATGCACGAATACCAAGAAGGCTTAGCCTACCCTATTTACAGAAATGGTGGTTGGAGAAACAACTACGACACTGTATTTGTGGAAGGGGACAACATGGTGGAATGTAGCAGTAAGGGTGTTAGGGTTGACAATGAACCACCCAGGAGGAGTGAAAGAATTACCGAGAGAGGCAGGAAACAGTCCTACCAGGATTTTCAACACCCTCCCAACAGGGGAGTGAGGGGGATGGGACATCAGAAACAAGGGTGGAACGGTATACAGAAATAGAACCGCTGGTTAATGTTTTATCATTAACAATGGATGAGGCCCCTACTAAGAAAATTATTTTCAGAAAAGATAATTTTACAATTTACAACTTCACTGATTGCTTGCTCACAGATGAGCATTTTACTTTATTTTCAAAAGGTTTTACCTTTGTCCCATCTAGTCCCTTTGACACCACTAATACATTGATAGATTTTAAATTGTTCATTAGGCAGCTAAACCTTTCAATATTTTTTAAGGGTCAACCCAGTACCCACTGAGATCTAACTAGAACTAGCACCTTTAACCCCCCCACACATCCATCTCTTAAGATATTTGAGGAAATGGTATTGAGAGAAATTAGAACAGCTGGTAAAAACAAGAAAAACAAGTGCCCATTGAACCTCAGTAACGAAGAATTCCAGTTGATTGAGAATTTAAAGCAGGAAAAATGCCGGGTTATGAAACCTGACAATGGAGGGGGTGTGGTGCTAATGTACCAGTTAGACTACGATTTCATCCTACAGGGAATGTTGCAGGATGTTGAACAATATGAACTGGTGTCCCTTAATGAAATTAATCTAGCTTATGCCAAAATTAGTTATTATTTATATGACCACCTCCTGCAAGGCACTATTAATGAGCAGCTTTATAACTATTTTCATGTTATGAAGCCAAGGGTACCAATAATATTTGGTATTCCGAAAACACACAAAGGCCTAGCCCCTCTAAGATTTAGGCCCATTGTTTCTGGGGCAGGCAGTATCACGGAGCCCTTAACAAAATTTATAGATCATATAGCCAAAAGAGTCTTAACACCAATTGCACATATTTGCAAAGACTCTTGGCATTTCTTAAAAGTTATTAACCGACAGATGTTTAGCCCAGAGCTATACATGGTAACCATTGATATTATAGACTTATTTCCAAGTATCCCCCACATAGTAGGACGTGAATGGTTTAGGCAAACCCTTATGTTGGACGGCACGTTGGCTAGCAACGTCATCAATTTAGTAGTGGACTTAATGGACACAGTTTTGACAAACAATTTTATTTACTTTAATGGAGAGTTTTTTCGCCAAAAGAAAGGCGTGGAGATGGGAGCATGCTGTGCTTCGCTATACGCCAATTGTGTACTCTACCATTGGGAGCAGGAATTTGTGTTCAACACACCATGGAAAAAGTTCATTACACATTACACCAGATATTTAGACGATATTTGTCTACTATGGAATGGTTCTATTAACGACCTGAATGGGTTTTGGAACACATCAATGGATGTACTGATTTTCTTAGATTTACTTATAACATTGACCAAGATGTTTTACACTATTTGGATGTAACATTAATTAAGGACTACGCAAACAGCTGTTTTCATTCCAAACTTTTTAGGAAGACTACCTTTTCCAACGCATACCTTCATTTTTGTAGCGGGCACCCTTTTTACCAGAAAAAAGGGATAGTTAAGGGCCAACTGATTAGAGCCTCGAGAATGTGTAGCACTTTTGAGTATTTTTTTGAGGAAGCTAACACACTCCGTGGCTTATTTATAGAAAAAGGATACCCAGTCAACTTGATTAATGGACTGGCCCAGGAAGTTACTGATAACAGGGAATCTAGGTATTACCCTTTATTAGGTACCGGGACAGCCGGTACTGAGTTGGTGATAGACAACAACACCTCCAAATTTAAGAATAGTTTTGTATATACATATTCTTCAGACTCACAGGTAATAGAACAGGTCATCTTAAAGTACTGGCCCATTATTTCAGTGAATGAAGATATAAAACATCTCATCCCTTCAGTACCAGGTTTCATTAGAAAAAGAGGAACGAATTTGAAAGAATTTTTTGAGAAAAACAAGGCTGTTAAGAATGAGTCCACTAGAATGAAGAAGGGTACCCATAGATGTGGTTCATGTAACCAATGTGCCTTCATGTTGAATAAAGAGATTATTTCTATTCCTTCCAGAAATTTTAGATACAAGTTTAAACAATACTTTAATTGTGCCACCAAAGGAGTGGTATACCTGGGAATCTGCCTACATTGTCACAGTTTTTATGTAGGCAAGACAGAGAGGATATTTAGGAAAACAGTCTATGAACACCAATATGATATTAGTAAGGGTAAAGTGACCAATGCCTTTTTTAAGCATTCACAACTATGTGAAAATATGCAAATTAAGTTCACAATTCAAGAACAAGTGACACCCGACCCACGGGGAGGGAACTGGGAAGCTAGGTTGGAGTATCGGGAACTGTTTTGGCAGCTTAGACTGGACGCAATTAGACCACCGGGCATGAATGATGCCTTGAATATAAACAGTGTGCTCAAATTAAGAAGGGCATGATTATAATAGGGGTTCTTGTAGACTGCTTTAATTTCCCCATTAAACATACTGTTATTGGATGTACTTGCAGTTTAGCCTAATGCCCTAGTTTGGTTACCATGTGCTGTATTGGTAATGAAGAAGTTACATTTATTTACATTATGGTCTAGTTTAATATTTATCATTGTCATGTTTATTAATTTCATTACTATTTAATTTATTTTTATGTGTTTTTATATGTGTTGTAATATATTATACATTTTTACATTTTTATTTTTGGCATTACTGGATTCAAAGTTGAGTTTGAATTTTGGATTGGAATACATATGTAACATTTAACGAAAGTTTATACACACTGTATTTTTAAGAAACTGATTAGGGATAACTCACATGTGGGGGGGGTATGTCATGTGATGTTGCATTTAGTATTTAACATGGGTGACTACACAACAGATTTTTTAACCTTGAAGAAGCTCGGTAATAACCGAGCGAAAGCGCTTGGTTTATTGTTTGTTACTGTTTGGTGTGATTCAGATTACGTACCAATAAATGTGCTGTTCTCAACCTACTGTTTCTAACCATATTTTTTGGAGATTTGGGTACTGTGGCTGTGGACTTTGGTGATTCTTGGTCTTGTGTTCACATTGTTTGACATTCACATTTCCTGCACTGTTAAATGACTGTGCTGGATAATATATTTGTGAAAACATCAGGGTTATGTATATCTGACATGGCTTAGTGGTAAATCACTTTGGCTATGGTGTGCAGGTTCCTGCGTTCGAGACTTGCAAAGCTTAATTATTTTGTTGCTGGGCAGAACAAGGGCCTTTGGATACAGAGTTATTAAGGCACTTTTAAGCAGTATTAAGCGGGTCTGTGTGGGTTTGCGTGACAGTAAGCAATGCTAACTTATGGTTACAGTTTCTTATACCCAGTTAGCTTCTGAATTGCTTAACCTGTGTAGGCATTGCTTACTCCCACGCCAACAGGCTTAAGCCCTCATAATGCTGCTTAAAAGTGCTTATTACCGCTTACCCCCATGCTAATTTCTTTAAAAGAAGAGATAAAGGGTTGATAAGAAATTGGTGAAAAAGGGGCACAAAGAGGGAAAGACAGTAGGGAAAATAACTAGGGATGTGCAGGACGGGTGTAGGGAAGGTTCATAGCTGCCCATTTCTTCTACAGCAACAGCTGTACATATACACTGATTTGGAGGAAGATTTGGACACTCATACCTCTGAGACAGGGGTGAGGACAGCAATAATATGTTGTAAAGCCGATTAGACCAGTTTACATGTGTCCAGTGGATACGTGTGCGAAATGGACAGCTATGTATGGGGAGAGATTTTTTGGGGGGAAAAGATTGCCCTTTTTTTTTTAAGGTGAGAGTGGGATGTTGGGGAGGGAAAGTTGGTATATTTGGTGAGGTAGGTTGGGTAGGATGACAGACAAGACAGACAAGACAGCATACAGGGGCAGTATATGACACATGTGGGGGTAAATACCTTGGATGTGGAGGGGGTGAATGGAAGTCAGAAGCCCATGAGCCCCCAAATGGAAACAGTGGGACTGAAGTCCCCACCCATGGACAGTCACCACTGCACCTTCACGGCCCCAAAGGTGGCTGTGGTTGGGGCTGGGTAGGAGGGGCAGTCTGACCCTCTAGATGTGCCACACGGCCCTCAAATTGGTGTAGCAGATCTCCGAACTCCCTGCGGAACTGCTTATGCACCAGATCCCGGACCTGAAGACGGGTGATAGTTTCCTGTCAGTGCCCACTCTGGGGGGGATGAACCCCATCTCCCAAGGCGGTTCCACACCTAGGTGGTGCAGGACCAGCAGACAAGGAAGTCCCAGGGTGGGCCCCATATATGCTGCTGCCCAGTGCCATGGAAAGATGAGGTGGGAGAGGTCGGTCTGCTGGGACGGACCTTCCCAAACGTGCTATGGTGTTTCAATTTTAAAACATGTGTGGGTTAGTAATAGTCAACACGTTTCAGGATTAGGTATAACAGCATGCATAGATATTCCCATTAATCCAAAACACCAGATATGGAGCAGTTGCATAGCAAACAGAACACTTACATATATGGAACCACAGTGGCCATTACAACAGCATGCAGGTACAGTGATGGCACCATGCTACTAATGTGGGAGTATTTCAACATGGCACATGCATAGAAACAAATTTCAATATTTATCAAACAATAGGACATGTCCCAACAGTAGATTTAATTGTACACATACCCATTGAGTTATGTATTTAGATTATTGTTGCAGATATGGTGGGAGAGAGAGATATCCTTTAACAACTTGTATATCCCTGTAGTTCTCAATACTTTCTTAGTCAGTGCTGTAATATGTACCTTACAGGTATTATTACACTACCCTATGGCCTTAGTTGGACAGTGGTATGGTTGTAGACAACTATATACGTGAACTGCGTTTTACCTGCAGTATACACCTCTTACCTGCTATACCTGTGGATGTATTGTTTGTTAACACTAACTGACTGTTTCTACACATATTCACAGATTACAGGTTGATGTAATGCACATATCTCTCCATCTCTTATTGCACACACTCTGGGAAAGTCTTGACAACATGCAGGTGAAACTGGGACATATTTTGACTATTGCCCTCATAAACCTTTGGTGAGTTGCTACAATGACAGGTTTGCTTTCATATACATTTTCTGAATATTTACAGGTCTGACAGTCAGTTATATGTCATTAAATGCTGCCTAAATGTCAGCAATCATCACACTGATATGCCAGAGGGACAGGGTAAGAGGCAGCGGATATGAGCCAATTATCTGGACATTCTGGACAAATCTGTACAGTTGAGGGGTATGATTCTGCATACAGCTTACTATCACTCCCAGGATTTGAACCATGGCTGTGTCTGCTAAAAATAAAACATTGTACATTACAGTTGAGTGTGCTTTATAGATATTGTTGTCTATCTCTTCTCTGATTTCTGTCTATAAGTATCCCATGGTTTTACAATCTGACCTTGTAATTACAACACTGTTATACAAGGTTTCCTAGACAGTTTTATTATGTAGCACTGTGTGGATGACAGTGATGAGTAATACATTATTATTCAGAGAAACTGCAACACTAGCAATGCCATACAATACCAGACTAAATAGTACCAGTCCAGGACTTCAATCTTTTATTTCTAGGCACAGTTTTCATATCTGACAGACCTGTGGGGGAATGTTTGTTAACACTACCTGAATGTTGCCACACATATTACCAGATTCCACATTATTATTATGCACATACATCTTACTCTGTTACTGTACACACTCTGGTTATAGCTTCACAACAGGGGGTGGAGCTATACCTTGCTTATTACTCTCATAACATTTTGGTGAGTTGCTAGAGTGACAGCTTTGTTCTTATAGATATATTTCTGACAGTTATGATGTCTGGCAATCAGTTGTATGTCATTATTTGCTGCCTAAACCTCTGGGATCATCCCACTGATTTGCCATGGGGCAGGGTGACAGGCAGGAGAATTACTCCAATTATCTGGACTTTCTGACAATATCAGTACAGTTTTGGGGTATGATTCTGCATACAGCTTACTACCACTCCCAGGATTCGAACCATGGCTGTGCGTGCTAAAAATACAACACTTCAGGTCTCAGTTGAATGTGCTATTTGGATTATGTTGTCTAGCTTTTCACTGTCTTGTGTCTAAGTCTCTCTCAGTTGTACAATATGACTTTGTGATTACAGCCGTCGTATACAGATATTCCTACACATTTTATTTATGTAGCACAGTGTGGGTAACAGTGCTTAATAAGACAGTACTGTTAAGAGAATGCAACACTACATTACCATATGATACCAGAGCAAACACAAGCAGTCCAGGAGTTAGACCTTTATTGCCAGGCTGTTACCCTTTTATTTACAAACAACCTATATGAGACTCTTCCTGTCATATTGTCTGGTTTATTCAGTATATGCCATGCACAATACAGGTTTTATACTGGCAATTAACTTTCTACTACTTTTAGATTTATTTCTTATGACAGTACATGCAAGATTATTACTAAACTGCCTCACAACATAGCCTCTGAAGTCTACAGGCATGGGCTTCCTGATTCACAACCCACTCTGCTGCTGCTGTCAAAGACATAAGAGGAATATTTAGCCATACCTATCCATAATATACATGAGCTGGAAATTATTAAACAGGTAGTAGGATGATTACTTACACACAGCTGGGACATCACCTAACTGCCTAGCTTCTTTGATCCACTGATCCAAGAGCTCCCTCTTCCTCTGTTTCAGGTCGGCATAGTAATGCCTGACCTGCTCAACAGTTTGAGGAATGCCAGTGGCACTGGTGAGGTCACAGGCGAGGTGATCCCAGGCTTTTGCTTTATATTGAGAACCCTGGTACTGGCCTTGCAGAAGTCTCTGGTCATGGTTTTTTACAAGGAGTCCTGCCATGACTTTGTACTCCTTGATGCCCCAGCACTGCGCTCAGAAGCACTATCCTTCTTCAACATTGGCCCTAGTGCTTACAGGAGGAAGCTGCAACCAGTTATGAGATGTATTCCCTCCTGTGGGGTTTAAATAGGGTCGATTTCTCACATTTTCCCATGATTGGACGGTTTTGGAAATGCTAAGCTATGGACAAACCTGCTTACCTAAGGCTGGCATTGCTTAAAGAGGTATACCAATGGCCAAATTGATTTAGTTAGGCTACGCATTGCTTACAACTAGTAAGCAGTTGCTTAGACACTATTTGCTGTTTGGCATTGATTTATCATTCATTACATGTTATATATTTGTTTAGTATCCATGATTCATGTGTACGTACACTGTATGCAGTCCTTATGTTTATTGGGGGATTTCACCACTTTATTACAATGACACCTCACATCTGGAGTTAATGCAGTACTCCAATTCACATATATATGTTATGTAGTAGGTTATACAACATAAAACTGTTTATAAATTCCTTTCACATGTAAATTGTGATTTTGCTATAGTGAGCATCTGTTTGGGTATACCTCCATTTTATGCACAGCTGTGATGGCTTACTGGTTAACTGCTGTGACTACAGTGTACAGGATCCTGGGTTCAAGGCCTGTTTTTTTTGTTGCTGGGCAGAATGAGGGCTGTTGGATACAGAGTGATTAAAGCACTTTTAAACAGTTGCAAGTGGGTTTGCATGGGTTTGAGCAATGGTAAGCAATGCTAACTTCCAGTTAATTATGCTTACAGAGAGTTAGCTTCAAAATTGCTTATTCTGTGTGCATATTGCTTACCCTTACACAAACAGGCTTAAACCCACTTACTACTGCTTAAATGCGCTTACTCCCACTTACCCCAGCACTAATTTAGAAAGAAATGAAACATGGGTCTTGGGAAAGTGGTAGATTTGGACACTCTATGGATTTATCATTCATTACACATTATACCTTCTTTTAGTATCCCTGATTCATGTTTACGTATACTGTATGGGGCACTTGTGTTTATCTGTGGATTTTACCACATTATTACAGTGACACCTCACATCTGCACTTAGTGCAGTACTCCAGTTCACAAATATATGTTATTTAGTAGGTTAAATAGCAAAAAAAAAATGCTCATAAAGTGATTTCACATGGAAAATGGAATTTAATACAGTGAGAATTGAACCGGGAATGACTGCTCACAAAGCAAACACCCTGACCACTACACTCTTGCAGTACTGGTTCAATTGAATGTATCTTGCTATTTATCTTCTTGTGCTATTTAAGCTACAGTATACGTAGCTAAGCAATGGGCAAACCCGTGCACCTATGGTTAAATTTAATCTGTTTGATAAAAAAAATTCTCTACTATTTTATTTTATTTATTTATTTTATTTTACATTTGTTAACCAGGAAAGTCTGACTGGATACATATCCATTTTCAGCAGAGGCCCGGGGAGAAAAGCTCCACATTGAAATTAATTTACACTACAAATTGTGGTTACAGAGAAGTCTATAAACATTTTACAACATCAGTGACAGGTTATAGTCAAAATTGTGGTTACAGAAAAGTTTGCAAACATTTAACAACATCAGTGACAGGTAATAGTCAAGGTTACATGTAGTTAGAAATAATCATTTAGATAAAATCTGTCATTGTTGGTAGATGGATTAGGTATACAGAAATAACAATTACATGTCTGAGCAGTGTGTAACAAAGAGAATGCTTTTCAGATAGAAGGTAAGGATGATAGTTAATTGAATGAAGGTAGGTAAGAAGGAAGTAATTTAGTGTAGGCAGAGAAGTATATGTCTGAGCAGTGTGTAATACAGAGAATGCTTTTCAGATAGAAGGTAAGAGACTATTACTTTCTGTTATTACTCTACTGTTATTTTGTCTAGGAAGGGACAGGTTTCACTTATTGCTGTGGATTTCTGCATGCATCTGCACATTTGGCATACATCCTAGCAACCCCCGATACCTCTCAACCTCTTTAGGCAATCTATCTGGACAAAGCTTGACAAAAATGAGGTACAACTATGGACATATTTTAATTATTGCTCTTATAAACTTGGGAAAGTTGCTAGAGTAACAGGATTTGTTTTAATATATGTTTTCTGATGGATTTTGGTGTCTGAGACTCAAATGTATGCCATTATTTAACTGCTTCAATCCTGACATCATCTCGTGATTTCCCAGTACAAATGGGGTACAGGCCAACTGTATGTGCTACAAATCTGGACATTCTGTGATGATTTGTACAGTTGGGAGGCATGCAACCTGCTATGAGCATTTTTGCTCATTGTAATTGCCAAACGGCACTTCCTGAGTGCAGGGGCATATGTATTGTGAGAGCTCTGCTCTCAGACACACCCCCTGCACTCGTCCACACTCCTTGTCCGTTTAGAAGCAGAGGCAGCGTGCCTTCATTACTATGCATGACACACTGCTATGCTGCCCTTAAATGGTCATTTCCATGCAGGAATAACTTTTTCCTACACAGGAGATTAGTGAATCCCGGGGATTGATTTTGAAAAAAAATAAAACATTGTTGTAATGTCATAGGATCTGAAAACATCTGATATAAATTCACATCTTTTTGCTGAATTCTTGGGGTGAGAAACCTGAGCATTCAATCACAGTTTGGTATTAGGGCATAAAATTGCTCTGTAATGTACTCTTTGATCTTTTTAATGATAATATTAAAGATTTACCTTTATAGCTGACAGTAGATATATTTACATTACTGCTTCATAATAGGTGTAAATGCAATGTACAGTGTGTAATGTTGATAATACTAAACATGAAATTTCAACTGATGCATTTTGTCCATAAAATAATGTTTTGTTTTTTGTTGTTTTTTTTTTTTAGCAAAAAGCACACTACCTATGTAGTCTGAGAGTCCTAGTCATCCCAGCCATAAACAAACTATACAATAGAAGGAGGAAGCTACTAAATGATAGAGCAAAATCCCAAAAAGGGAAGGCATCACTGATCAGTATTAGCAAAAAACTACGGGCACTCATAAAATTGTCTAAGGCCAGCTTCGAGAGAAAAATTGCACAGGACACTAAGGATAATCACAAGGCTTTCTTTAGTTATGTTAGGAACCTGGGTGGTAATTCCTAGATATGCTCAGAATTAGTCCAAAATGAAAAAATACACGAACCCACAGACATTGCCAAACTCCTAGCTGACAGGTTCAGTGCAAACTTCTCCCCTCCCACCAAAGGGCAAATATCTATCCGAGTAGAGTGCTGCCCCCTGACATCTCAGATGCTCAGGTAAGAGCCCTCTCCAAAGCAAAAAACACAGCATCAATGGGACCAGGCGGTGTCCCGGGCTGCATCCTAAATGAACTCCAAGAAGAGCTAAACCCAAACATAAAACTACTGTTCAATCTCAGCCTTACTACAGGATATGTGCCCAAAGAGTGGCGTACAGCAACAGTGGTCCCTCTCCATAAAGGTGGTGCTTCAATGGATCCTGGAAACTATCGCCCCATAAGCCTGACTAACTTGGTCTGCAAAGCTATGGAAAGGATCATCATGGACCTCATAAATAAAGATATTGGGGACCTACAGACACTGGATCCTACCCAGTTCGGCTTTGTTAAGGGCAGATCCTGCCTCTTAAACCCGGTCAATTTCTTTGAAACAGTCACCAAGGCCATTGATGAGGGGAAGGTGGTCCACACAGCCTACCTGGACCTCGCAAAAGCCTTCGATACAATACTCCACTCGGGCATTATAGATAAGCTCACCAGCTTAAATATAAACCCCTATGTCACTAGATGGATTGCAAACTGGCTCAAGGACAGAACCCACATGGTTAGAATTGCTGGAGCCATGTCAGACTCCAAACCAGTTACAAGTGGTGTCCCACAAGGCTCAGTCCTGGGACCTCTCTTGTTCGGTATATATTTCTCAGAGGTACAAGCCAACATGGAAGGACTGTGGTTGACCAAGTTCGCAGATGACTGCAAACTGGGTGCCATAATCAACTCTCCAGCCGACACAAGCATCCTCCAAAAGGGCCTCATAGAAACAGATAGCTGGTGCCAGAGCCATGGCCTCAAGCTAAATGCCAAAAAGTGTATAGTCATCCCCTTTGGCAAAAACAAAGTGCCGACAAATTACCACATAGGTGGTAATCCATTAAGTACAGAAGAAGTAATTAGGGACCTGGGGACCCAAGTTGATAGCAATCTCTCATTTGACAACCACGTGGCCAAAGTGGTTAGAAAAACATTTTATATAGCCCACCTAATCATGAAGGGATTCACATCTAGATCAGGGGAGGTCATCATGTCTCTTTACTCATCCCTCATCAGGCCCATAATTGAGTACAATGCCCCTTTTGGGATGTACCTTACCAGACACCTGCAGCAACTGGAAAGACCCCAAAAGTACCTCACCAAGAGGATCAAAGGGCTCAAACAGATGCCATATGCTGCCCGGTTAAAGAAACTCCAGCTCTACTCAGTGGCATACCGCCTGCTCAGAGGAGATCTGTGCCTGATGTATAAAGCCATGTCCAACCCGGAATTAATGGACATGCTGCACTTCAGAAAATCCAAATCCCATCTAGCTACGCACTCGAGAGACTTGAACCTCAGCACTGAAATAAATAGGACATGCTGGAGGGACAGATTCATAACCCAGAGGCTCCCTTCACTCTGGAATAAAATCCCAGTCCAGGTTAGGCAGAGTCCCTCATTGACTCTCTTCAAGAGGAATCTTGATGAGTGGATGGGAGATCATAGGTTTACCCCGGGTATCACTTCTGTGAGACAGAGGCACAGTATACTAACCTCAAAAAAGGGCATAGCAAAATAAATTTAAAATGGGTGGCGAAAGCCAAACACATTCTGGCTAGGCTTATAAATGCCCTAGGGCAGATAGCCTAGTATGAACCTATGAACCTATGAACCTATACCATCACTGCTGCAGCAACAGTATATAAGATATGAGGCTTTATGACTCTATCCATTAGTCTTTGAAAGGTCAAGGGACACAATGCAATCCAAAAGAAAAGGTAGTATACTGGAGCAAGCCATCTGGTGTGGAAATAGGCACTTTTTATTGCTTCATCTGCTGCAGGGATTTGCCAGTAGCCCTTTGTCAGACCTAGCATAGTTAAAATATTACCTTTTCAAACATTTCTTCAAGTTCTTCCACCTTAAGCAGGTATTAGCTGCTAAACTTTTAAATTCTGTTTAGGTTTCTAAAAATCATTAAGGATCCAAACTGTTCCATCAGGCTTTGGGACTAACACCAGGACACTATTCCACTCACTTTTTAACTCTTATATCACCCTAATTTTAAACATATTATGCTTCCTTTGTAGAGCTCCTCTGTGATTCTGATGCTCTAAAAAATTTAAGTTAACTATTTCTCCAGGAATAGTCTTATTATGGTATTGACTCAGGCTTATCTGCTGGGTAGTTAAAAAAATGTATTCATTACTTTAAAAAAAAAAAAAAACCTCTATTAACTGTTAATTCTTTGGCTTTGGCAATGTGTCATCTACCCATATGCCAGGCATATATGTCAAGTCTCTTTTTTAGTACTTAATTTCAGAAATCTGTTCTTTTTTCTATAATTTGAGAACATTGATACGGTATATCTGATCTGGCCTTGTCTTTCCATTCTATTTAAACCTGTACTTTTCCCACAGTTTTAAGCAGGCATTGTCATTTAGCTAGCAACCTTTTTTTTTTCTTTTTCTGAAGGGACCAAAATTAACGCACGGCCTCCAACCTTGAAATGCCTAGTCTTTGACTTTATTCAACCCTATTGTGTAGCCTAGTTTCTTTTCATGTGTCCCTATACAGTGCGCATCACCATTTTCAAGCCATCTTGTAAACTGGTATAGTGTCATGTTAATTTTTTAAATGGAGTATTCTCTTGTTTTCAAATGTCTCTGGTAATATCTAAGAATTGACAAGGCTGACTGGCATTTAGTAAATGAAAATGACTGAACCTTTTAAGGCTTGTAGTATTTCTCTAATGGCAGTAGAAGGCATTGTATTGACTAGTACCACTTTTGACCATCTTCATCAAACATTTTTCTCACCATATATTTTATTATGCAGTTAAACATTCAGCTAATTCATCTGTCTGATGATGTACACTAACACTTTTATTTGCTTGAACATAAAGCATTGGGACAGACATCTTGCATGATTCTGGACATATTTCATTTTATGTCCATCGTCTGGAAAATAGACTCCTTCTGAAGAGGACAGCTTCAGTGTTATTAGTCGAATAGTCCAAAGTAACCAAGATGTAGAGAAATCCTGTATCTTAACAATGCCGTAATAATGTCTAAAACAATATATTCAAATATCACCTTTATGATAAGCATTGGAATCAAAGAACTTAAAGACTGGGTGAGTTGTTGTATTCTGGCATTCAAGGCATCTAACACATAGGTTCCTAACATCATTATTCCATGAAATTTTGCTGCATTCACATTGCTATTTCTTGTGGAACATGGTTAAAGAACAATGATTGGAAAGCTGCTCCTACATATATTGAAGAATGGGCTGATGCGATAAATTATATTAGGCAAACTGTAAACAGAGCACATTTAGGAAATGAAGTGCAATTTGCTATTAAAGATCCATCAGTAAATATTAAATATGATACTACAGATGGCAACTTTGAAATTCAAGATACAGACACATTGACATGAGGCGTCAGAACATGTAAAAGAAAAAACAAAAAAATGGGAGAAATTCACGACAGATAACTAAAAAGAAAATGAGACTGACTAATGTAAATAATGCAAAGAGAAAAATTATACTAAGCAAAAGGGCAGTGCTTTGATATGCAATACCAATATTATAGGGAATGATAATATTGTTCAATTACAAAACAATGAGTCTACAAAAATGACATCAGTGTTCCAACAGAGAAGGTAGATAAAAGATACAAGAGGCAGGTTAAATGTAAGAATTCTAAACCGAGTGTAACGGGAATAAAGAAAGTTACTGTAAGAAAAATAAAAGGCAGGAGAAAGATTAAAGTTAACAACGTGGTTCAGGCTGACAGATAGTTGAGATTTGTATGATTACAATTATGTAGGTGTTGAAAACAGTGAAGTTAATAAGACTAATGATGAAGATTATTCTTTTATTACACTTGAAAGAGCAGACATTATTGAATTAAAGTTGGGAAGTTCTTCATACTAATAGATTATATGATAGTTATTAGAGTTCCAATGTTTAAATAAACCAACTCTCATATTTGCAGAGAGGATAATAAACATTGAATAGTGTCATGCTTACCAGGAACAAATATACAGGATGTGAACAGGATCTTAGAATACCTTAATTTTTGAAAGGATAGAGCTCATGTATTCATTTTAATACAAATTATCTAATTTTTAAGCACTTACTGATAGCAGGGAAGTTGCAGCTGTCTTGAATAACATAGCTTGTGCAGGTATTAGGACATAATTTATACAAATCATATATGGACAGGAGAGGCAGGACAGTAGCAATGAAAAGATTTTTCAGCAAATACCTACTTGAAAAAATATCACCCCTTTTAAAAAGTTAGAATGTGTGGAAACACCCACACTTACTTTTAGACACATTGTGTATTTAGACAAGATGGAATCCATTTGTCAGTACAAGAGAAGATATTTTTTGTAACAGATATATTACTATATTTGACAAGTACAAGACAGGCTTTTTACCATTACAGGAATTTAACAGTTCACATATAGCAACGTTATATTTATCAATGGTGATAGATAATGCAAGGAGCATTAATAATAAAGTTATTTATTTTATTTTATTGGGCACTTTGCTGCATTCACATAAGGTTGATGTTGTTATTGCTTGTGAAATGTGATTAATAAAAACAATGGCTGGGAACCAGTTCTGTCAGACTATATATATATATATATATATATATATATATATATATATATATATATATATATATTTTTTTTTTTTTCAGAAACAGACATCCTATGAAAAATCAGAAGGCGGTATCATAACGGAGATTAAAGAGTTATGAGACCTATGATTATTACATCTCAGATTATAACACTAATTCTTTAGATAGTGCAACTGCGACAATAAAAATAAGCAGGGAAAGATTACAATTGTTAGAATGTATACACCACCACAGTTACATGTCAATGACAAAGAAAAGTTCAGGAAAAAGTGGAGGGAAAGTCACAATAGCTGGGTCCGTACGTTTGCCAGAAACAGACTGGAAAACTATTGGTTCTACACCATTAATCAGGAAATTCTTTGCAACGTATATTCAGGAACAATAACTGTTTCACACTATAAACAAAGCTACCATGGACCATAACCTACCAATATTGTTGGTGTTCCTTAGGAGATTATTGTTACTTCATGTCAAGGTTTACCACCTTTGATGTGTAGTGATCATGGGTTATAAAGGTTACATTATTGCTATGTAATTCTTCCAAACTAAAATCAAATCCAATGCTCAGAAGATTAATAACAGACCATAGTAAAGAAAAACAGTCACTATGTTAAATTAACTGTAGTGATGGGTTCAGTGGAAAATGTAAAAATGAATGCATCAAATTTTAAAAAGGAAATTATCTGAATGCTAAAACTGAAATAATATCAGGATCTAGACACACAAGTTCAGGAAGTTACATTTATATAAGAACAAGGCACTTAATTAAGACTGATAAAAATATAAAAAATAGAAATGAGGTTGAGCCATAACTTTAAAACCTGAAAAGAAAAGACTGGACAGACAAATATTGTGTGAGTCAAAACAAGGCAGTGGTATCTCCATATTCATAAAGAATATGCAAACCTCCAGACTAGTAGCCCAGCATAATGCATCTGAGATACTCCAGGTACAACTAACATTGGGCAAGATGGCGATTCAGGTCATAGCTTACTATAGGTCCCCAACCATGTCCCAAGACTCTCACTCCACACTCCTAAGCACCCTGGAAACTATTATGATCCAGCCCAACACTCTCATACTAGGTGATTTCAACTACCCCTCCATCAACTGGGAAAACTACTCACGCACCAATGCACTGGCACAATGCTTCCTGGAATTCATCAATTCCAATGCCCTGGACCAGCTCATTCTTACCTCCACTAGAGGAAGCAACATCCTTGAAGTGGTTATTACTAACATAGACAACTGTTGCTCTACACCAATAGTCAATTCTTCCCTGGTTAGATCTGACCACAAACTAATCACCATGGAAATCCACATGTCACCCGCACCTCTCGCAAAGCTATCCACCATGAAAAACTTCTCCAAAGCTGACTTTGGACTCTTAAAAACAGAGGTGGCTAACTTCACGGCATCAATGCCAATGGAAAATAGATGCATGACCGCCAAATCATACACAATGCACTGTATGAACACGTACATAAATGCATGGAACTAGCCATACCCAACAGAACCAAGACGCTCTCCTCCAAAAAAAAGGAAGCCAATATGGTGGTCCACTGCCATTAAAAAACTCTACAACAGCAGGAAGAAACTGTTTCAGAAAAAGGTAAAGTCCCAAGACTGGACAAATTTCCTTATTAGCCTAAACAAAAAGTTGAGATCCCTCATCAAAATCTCCAAAGCCAGCTATGAAGGCAGAATTGCAGCAGACACTAAAAACAACCACAAAGCTTTCTATAGTTATATCAAAAATCTCCACAGCAATACTCAGATTTTCTCTGAGTTACTGCACAATGGTACCACCTATACTGAGCAAACAGATATTGTCAACATACTAGTCGACAGATTCAGTGCCAACTTTACCCTGTCTCCCACCCTAAAGGACCATTTAAATACCGGAAGAATGCCAGGCACCCAACATTACTGCAGCACAGGTTAAAGCAGCATTGTTCAAGGCCAAGAATACAGCTTCCATGGGAACCAGCAATATCCCGGGCTGTGTTCTACATGAATTACAAAGTGAACTGGCACCACATCTCTCTGCCCTATTCACTCACAGCCTCACCTCAGGCTTTGTCCCTACCGAAGGGTGCACTGTTACAGTCATCCCTCTACATAAAGAAGGAGCAGCTACAGACCCTGGAAATTATTGCCCCATTAGTTTGATGAGTCTGATATGTAAGGCTATGGAACACATCATCATGGACCTAATTAACAAGGATAGAGGGAATCTCCAAACTTTAGATCCCACAGCAATTTGGTTTTGTGAAAGGTAGATGATGCCTGCTCAACCTGGTTGACTTCTTTGAGTCAGTCACCAGAGCTGTGGATGAAGGTAAGGCAGTTCATACAGCCTACCTTGATCTGGCCAAGGCCTTTGATACCATTACTCACTCAGGAATTATTGATAACCTCTCCAAACTAGGCATGAACCCCTGTATCATTAGATGAGTTGGAAACTGGCTCACAGATAGAACCAACAGTGTGAAAGTAGTGGACTCCAAGCCAAACTGCCGACCAGTCACAAGTGGAGTCCCACAGGGATCAGTCCTGGGTCCTCTCCTGTTTGGCATCTACTTCTCAGAAATCCAGGCCAACACGGAGGGACTCTGGCTGACAAAGTTCACAGACAGCTGCAAGCTGGGAACCATTATTAACTCCTCAAGTGATGCAGGCATCCTACAGAAAGGCCTCACTGAGACCAATGGCTGGTGTCGAAACCATAGCCTTAAGCCTAATGCCAAAAAATGTATTGTCATCCCCTTTGGCAAAAACTCAGTTCCCATTAATTACCACATCGATGGGAGCCCATTGAACACTGAAGGCATTATAAGAGATCAGGCACAGGTTGACAGCAACCTCTCTTTTGACCACCACATTGCCACAGTGGTCAGAAAGTCCTTCTATGTGGCACATCTCATTACCAAGGGTTTTGCATCCAGGAAGAAAGAGGTCATCATCTCTCTCTACTCTTCTCTCATTAGAGCAATCATAGAGTATAATGCCCCATTTGGCATGTACCTCACTAGACACCTGCAACAGCTGGAGATGCCACAAAAGTACCTCACGAAGAGGATCCTAGGCCTTAAACACATGTCCTACATGGACAGACTAAAAAAAAAAATTCCAACAATTCTCTGTCTCATATCATCTACTAAGAGGCGATCTCTCCTTGACTTAAAAAGCCTTGTCTGACCCCGCTCTGTTAATAATGCTACATCTTTAGAAATCCCAATCCTTCCATACTACACACTCCAAAGACCACAACCTCATTATCACAATCAACAGAACATGCTGGAGGGACTGCCCATGCTTTGGAATAGACTTCCCATACATGTCAAGCAGAGCACCTCACTGACCCTCTTCAAGAGAAATCTTGATGAGTGGATGGGAAATAGAAAGTTCACCCTGAGGATCACTCCAGTGGCTCTACGTGATAGAGGCACTGGGAACTAACAGTGGGAGGCACAATGCCAGGGCACTTCTGTGGGCTAGGCTTGTAAAGACTCCAGGGCCATTAGCCTAGTACACACCTATGAACCTATGAGGAAAATTACATAATGATATGAAGCAAAATATTAAGCCATTTTACAGATATACAAGATATAGTAGGAGTAAAGATATACAAACTGATAAATGCTACAAAGATTCTAAAATTTATTCTCAAACACAACAGATTGTAGATATATTTATAGGTTCTTAGGTAGATGCTAGGCTATTGGCCCTAGGGCCTAAATAAGCCTAGCCAAAAAGGTACCCTGGATTTCACCACCCAAGAAAATTATTTTCCTGTGCTCCTGTCGAGCAGAGCCACAGAAGTGATCCCCAGGGTGAATTTCCTATCTCCCATCTAATCATCAAGATTTTTCTTGAAGAGTGCTAATGAGGAGCTTTGTTTGATATAGATAGGTAGTTTGTTCCAGGGTATGGGAAGTCTCTGGGACAGGAATCTATCACTCCCGCATATTCTGTTTATTGTGGTGACAAGGTTTACGTCCCTAGAGTGTGTAGCTCACAGGGATTGGGATTTCTTTAAGTGGAGCATGTCCAACAGCTCTGGGTTTGACATAGCTTTGTATGTTAGGCAGAGATCACCTCTGAGTAGGTGATATGCGATGGAGTAAAGCTGGAGTTTTTTGAGACAGTCTGCGTAGGGCATCTGTTTGAGGCCGGTAATCCTCTTTGTGAGGTATTTCTGTGGCCTTTCTAGTTGTTGTAGATGTCTTTTGAGGTACATACCAAAAGGGATGTTGTACTCTATAATGGGTCTAATGAGCGACGAGTAGAGGGGAACAATGACCTCTCTTTTCCTGGATGAGAAACCTTTTGTGATGAGGTGTGCCACATAGAAGGATTTCCTGACTACTGTGGCAATGTGATTATCAGAGGAGAGACTACTGTCCATCTGTGTCCCAAGGTCTCGTATCACACTTTCAGTGTTAAGTAGACTACCGCCTATGTGGTAGTTCATGCTTACTGAGTTTTTACCCAAAAGGGATGACAATGCACTTTTTGGCATTGAGCTTGAGGCCATGGCTTTGACACCAGGCATCTGTCTCTGTGTACTCCACTTGTCACTGGTCTGAAGTTGGATTTGGAGTCTGCTACTTTCACAGTGTGGGTTCCGTCAGTATGAAAACTATAAAATATTTTGTAAAATAGCTTGGCTTCACGAATCATGAGATAAATTGTGCTAGTGACATCAAATAAGTACAGATACTGAAATTAAATTAACTTATGTTGAAGAAGTACTATACAAACTATACCCAATCAAACCACAGGTAGGAGCTAAAATTAGTAATGACCAGATAATACTTCAATGTAAAGTCACAATACCATTACATCTGTTATTCAGTCATTTAAGCATGGGAAAATTCCTCAAGAAAGGAGAGATTCATTTCTTAAACCCATCCTTAAAGGAAATATGACTATTACAAAGCAAGAGTCATATAGACCCAAAATCTAATTTTCTTACTGTAGAAAAATAACAGAGAAGGTTGTTTTGGAAAAATTATCAGCAGTGGAATTAATGGATGTTTATACCTTGTAGCAGCATGCATTTGTTGAAACTATATCTAAAACTACCTTTAACTTAATGTTCTGTATAATATAGTGACAACTGTAAATGGAATTGTGCTATGATACAATTTATTTTGACTTATCAGCCTTTGATACGGTCATACACAAAAACACTGATCAATAACTTAGAACAACTAACTATTACTATAACCTTGATAAGGGGCATAACTGCATGGCTTATAAATAAGGGTAATGCAAGTATCATGTAGCACTTGGACAGGGAAGATTATAGGTTATAGCCAGAATGTCCCGCAGGGCTCTGTCTTGGGCCCATACTTGCTTTGATTAATAATTTTAGATCTATTATTTTCATCTGAGATGTTCTATAGTCTATATGTGGATGAGTTTATATTGAGAAGACTGATTACATCTGTCACAGACAGGGCATTTCTGAAAAAGATTGACTAAATTGAACATTATGGCAGGGGAGACACTTGTACATATAAATAAATAAAAATCTAAGCATATAAGATTTGGCAGACAGAGTTTGATGAATGAATATTTAACAAAGCTCACAGGGACTGAAACTGTTGGTTCATTTAAGGACGTGGGTATATGGGTACACTCTGTTTTTTTTTCTGATCATATCAACCATTTGTTCGATGGTAGTTAATAAAAAACTAAAGGCTGTATAAAAATATAAAAGTTTAGGAAATCAGAAATAATAAAATTGTTGCTTATAAGCTACATTGGACACAACTTAGTGTATGAGATAATAATATGTCAACCTTGTAAGAAAACTAGCTTGAGTACATTGGAAAAATTAGAGCAGAAATGTAGCAAGGGAATCCATGACTGTGAGCCTAAGTTATTAACAAAGATTAAAATATTGGAATTTGTAGTTATTTAAGAAGAGATCATGTTCAGCTACATAAGACATTTAAAGGCAACTTCCTCAGAGAATGCTTAAGGTTAACAAAGAGTAGTAGAGAGTCATCAGATAACCTGTGTTGTAGGTTATACAGGAATGAAAGATGTACTAATTAGCTCTCTGAGTGACTAGCTGATATCTGGAATAGACTAACAAAGCATATTAAATAAAGCACTAGTTTAGATATCTTTAAGGAAAACTTGGGCAGTTACTACAGGGATGACTGTTTTGGTATATTTGAAGGCTAGACAGGCATTATTATGATTGCCTGAAATATTTGTGTGTGTGTGTATGTATATATATATATATATATATATACATATATATATATATATATATATATATACATATATATATATACATATATATATATATATATATATATATATATACATATATATATATATATATATATATATATATATATATACATATATATGTATGTGTGTGTGTGTGTGTGTGTATATGTATGTTTGTAGTATTACATAACAAGCTTTAAATGCAGTACAGCATTACGGAAATACAAAATTCATTGTACAAGAAATCAGTGCATAGTTGCGTGATATATAAGGTTTTATATATATATATATATATATATATATATATATATATATATATATATATATATATATGTGTATATAGATATGTAGATTGATATTTAAAATAGATAAACATTACTCTTTTGTTAACAGTGTGGCTTATTTTGTTTCATTCTGTTTTATGGAAACACAGGCAGTAATATTTCCTTATATATTCACCATATATAATTGGCCACTTAAAAGTACATGGCTTGTATTTACCAGGCTATGGAATTACTGATTCATCACTGGGACTAAGCAGAAATTCCTTAAGATTCCAAGACCAAAAAAAGTAATTTTTTACACTTATTTAATTGAATTGCACTTCTTTAACTCTTATAATTGTGCTATACAGCTAATCTGCTACATTTTGCACTGTTATAAAGCTTTTTTACTGTTTCACTGCATTTATGCTATGTTTTATACTGTTTTAACTCTATTTTTCATTGCTAGATACTGTTTCATTACTCTAATTGCATTTTTACTGAATTACTTAACTGGAAACTGCTTTTTCATACTAAAAGATGTATTTTCTGTTTGCGAGTGCTGTATCTGTACTTTTCTGTACATTTGTGCTTTTTTGTAAGTTTTCTGTGTTCTAGTCAGGTATCATATAACTGATTTGTTTGCAGTTAAAAGCATTCTCTAGAGTCTCCTTGCTCTTTTATTTGTTTAAAACTTTCATTTAGTGGGTACAGCTAGTAGCTGTAATAGTTTCCCACCCACCATCCCTATTGGTGTCTTGTTGCTATACTTGGTGGCTTTGCAGTTGCCCGCCCATACTGTAAATTTGATCCGGGACACTCCTCCCAGTCTAGTGTCAGTAGCTCATTCTACCTAAAACAGAGAGAATATTTGAGAAGGCCAACCCATTTAGGTTCTTAACCTTGAATTACCTTCTGTTTTTGCTTTCACCTTTTCTACTTTACTAAAAAAAAAAAAAAAAAAAAATTCTAAGCTTGTTTCCTGCCTTTCCTGTAACTAGACTAGTCCAGATACAGATTTGCTGTATCCAGGACTGTTTGTAAGCTCCTGAGCCCCACCCCCAAGGCTTTCTTTGTTGGAGGGAAGCCTTCTAGCTTATCAGTGGGAGTGGTAAGCACTAAGCAGCCTATCTACCACAAGAGGAGTCTTTGCTGGTCCAAAAATTGTAGTTTATTGACCGTTTGGGCAGTTTTTCCATCTCTTGCCACTTTCTGGTTTAAAAACCCGCTTTTGCACTTGTTTCTCACCTTTCCTGTAATTAGTCTAGTCCAGATACAGACTTGCTGTATCCAGGACTGTTTGTAAACTCCTGAGTGGTGCCAAAGTCTGCTCTTCAATGTGTCCCTTAGATCTACTAGTTCTCTCCTCTCCTGCAATTATACTAGCTTATTAGTCTAGCACTTTACCTGATTTCTCGTAGCAATTATTGTAGCACACAAAAGTGCTACCAGCACTAAACATTCTACAAGGAAACAGATCCAGTACTTATTATCAGTGTCCACCCCTCCAGGCATGTTTAAAGGTCAGTTCCCTGTGCTTTCTCTTATTAACCTGGTGAACTTGGGCAACCTGAGGCAATGTAGCAACTGCCTCATGTACACTGACAACCCTCTGCTCTTACCTCCCAACACTCAGACTTGTGAGAGATGCACTTATATATCCAAATTGGAAGCCACACAATCTCCAGCCAGGACCAGAATAGTTGGTCAAGAGGAGAAGGTCAACACTTGCACCACACCACATGAAACACATAGCCCTCCAGAACGCACACCAGCACTGCCTTCACATAAAAACACAAACCACACACCCACCTTTACGGAGGCTCTCAATAAAATCTACCCAAGCAGCAGAGACCTCCAAGGCAGAAAAGCACTCAACCACAAAAACACAACACTAATCATGAGACACATAACTCTCCTAATCAGTGTGCCCCTCAACCAAAGACTCTAAGGCAAAATAGCATACCCAACACACTAGTCAGAGGTGACTCGATAGTGAGGCACACTGACGCCCCACTCACTAGGTTGAATAAGAAGAAAGTAACAGTCAGTTGCCTGTCAGGTGCCAGGATCTGCACATAACATACGCACTCAGGTCCCTCAACAACAGGTACAAATATGACTCTGTCATTGTACGTGTGGGTGTGAATGATCTGAGACGTACCTCCCTGGACTACATGAAAAGAGACATGGAAGAGCTCTCAGATTATGTAGCCCAGGTTGGTATGACCCTAGCCCCAAGCAGCATCCTACAATCACCCAGAATGGTACCACAGTACAAGCAGAAAATGATAAATTTTAACAATTGGCTAAGTTTCTGGTGTCATTCTAAGGGGATCCAGTATCTGTCTGCCTGGGATGACATGACTGACAGACCTCGATGCTTTGCCAGAGATGGCCTGCATCTGTCACACCTGGCCTTCTGGATACTGGCCAAGGCTCTTGCCACCCCTATAGTACATTTTTTAGGTGGTGTTCCAAAGACCAAATTACCACTGTAACAGCTACAAACAAATGCAATCTGAAGGTCATGCTGCTCAACGCTAGAAGTCTAAATCTTAAAATGCATTCACTCAAAGTTCTCCTTAAAATCGCGAACATCAACATTTGTGCTGTAACAGAGACTTGGTTCAAGGCTGCAGAAAGTACCCCTGCACTACCAGGCTATAATTCATTTCACACCTTTCAGCCCTAGAAGTTGGACCGTAGCTCCAAAGGTGGTGGTGTTTCCATATTCATAAAGGATGCACATGCCTCCAGATTGGTAGCCCAACATAAAGCATCAGAGATACTTCAGGTGCAGCTAACACTGGGTAAGACAGTGATTCAGGTTGTAGCCTGTTATAGGTCCCCAACCATGTCCCAAGACTCACACTCCATGTTCCTAAGCACCCTGGAGAATATTAGGGTCCAACCTAACACTCTCTTACTAGGCGACTTCAACTACCCCTCCATTAATTGGAAACACTACTCATATACCAATACACTTGCCCATCGTTTCCTGGAATTCAATAATTCCAATGCCCAGGATCAGCTTGTTCTTACCCCTTCTAGAGGTAGCAACATCCTTGACCTGTTCATTACTAACATGGGTGACCATTGCTCTACACCAGTAGTCAGCTCCTCTCTGGTTAGATCCACCCACAAACTAATCACCTTGGAAATCCACATCCCCCCTGCAAAGATAACCACCATGAAATACTTCTCCAAACCTAACTTTGGGCTCCTAAAATCAGAGGTGGCTAACTTCACGGCAGACTTGCAAATGGAGAAGAGTTGCATGACCACCGAATCATACACCAATGCACTGTACTAACATGTACACAAATGCATGGATCTCATCATACCCAATAGAACCAAGATGCTGTCCTCCAAAAAAAAAGCAAGCCAATCTGGTGGTCCCTTGCCATAGACAAACTCTACAACAGAAGGAGGTAACTGATACAGAATAAGGTGAAGTCCCAAGACTGGAAAAACTCTCTTATCAGCCTCGACAAAAAGTTGAGATCCCTTATCAAATCCTCTCAAGCTAGCTATGAAAACAGAATTGCAGCAGATAGTAAAGTATCCACAAGGCCTTCTATAGTTATGTAAAGAATCTCCACCGCAATACACAGATGTGCTCTGAGCTACTGCCCAATGGTACCTCCTATACTGAGCCAACAGATACTGCCAGTGTACTGGCTGACAGATTCAGTGCCAACATTACCCCTCTCTCCCCCCTAAAAGGACCAATCACAATACCAGTAGATTGTCAGGCACCCAGTAGTACTACTGCACAGGTTAAAACAGCATTGTCCAAGGCCAAGAATACAGCTTCTATGGGACCTGACAATATCCCTGGCTGTGTTATACATGAACTACAGAGTGAACTGGCACCTCACCTGTGTGTCCTGTTCAATCACAGCCTCACCTCAGGCTTTGTCCGTACCAATGGTGCACTGCTACAGTCATCCCTCTTCACTATGGAGGAGCGACTACAAACCTTGGCAACTATTGCCCATTGGCATGATGAGCCTGATATGCAAAGCTATGGAACACATCATCATGGACCTAATAAACAAGAATATAGGGAATCACCAAACTCTGAATCCCACACAGTTTGGTTTTGTGAAGGGCAGATCACGCCTGCTCAACTTGGCTGACTTTTTTGAGTCAGTCACCAGAGCTGTGGATGAAGGCAAGGTGGTTCATACAGTCTACCTTGATCTGGCCAAGGCTTTTGATGCCATTCCCCACTCAGGAATCATAGAAAAACTCAATAAGCTAGGTATCAACCCCTATATCACTAGGTGGGTTGCCAACTGCCTCACAGACAGAACCCACAGTGTGAAAGTAGCTGACTCCAAGTCAGACTACTGACTAGTCATGAGTGGAGTCCCACAAGGTTTGGTCCTGGGTCCTCTCCTGTTTGGTATCTACTTCTCTGAAATCCAGGCCAACACAAAGGGACTCTGGCTGACAAAGTTAGCAGATGATTGCAAGTTGGGAGCTATTATTAACTCCCCAAGTGATGTTGACATCCTACAGAATGGCCTTACTGAGACCAGCAACTGGTGTGAGTACCATGACCTTAAGCTCAATGCCAAAAAATGTGTCGTCATCCCCTTTGGGGAAAACCTGGTTTCCATAAATTACCACATTGATAGTAGTCCACTGAACACAGAAGATGTTATAAGAGATCTGGGAACACAGGTTGGCAGCAACCTCTCTTTTGATCACCGCATTGCCACTGTGGTCAGAACAGTCCTTCTATGTGGCACATCTCATTACTAAGGGTTTTGCATCCAGGAAGAAAGAGGTCATTGTCTCCCTCTACTCTTCCTTCATCAGGCCAATCATCAAGTACAGTGCCCCATTTGGCATGTACCTCACTAGACACCTGCAACATCTGGAGAGGCCGCAAAAGGACATCACAAAGAGGATCCTAGACCTTAAGCACTTGTCCTATATGGACAGACTCAAAAAATGCCAACTATTCTCTGTCTCATATCGCCTGCTTAGAGGCGATCTCTGCTTGACTTACAAAGCCATGTCTGACCCAGCTCTGTTAGAAATGCTACATCTAAATAAATCCCAATCCCTCCGCACCACATGCTCCAGAGACCTCAACCTCATTACCACAATTAACAGAATATGCTGGAAGGACAGATTCATAACCCACAGGCTGTCCATGCTATGGAAAAGACTTCCTATACATGTCAAGTAGAGCACCTTGCTGACCCTCTTCAAGAGGAATCTTGATGAGTAGATGGGAAACAAAAAATTCACCCTGGGGATAACTCCAGTGGCTCTACTCGACAGAGGCACTGGGATCTAAGGCTGGGTGGCACTATGCCAGCGTAATCCTATGGCTAGGCTTGTAAAGGCCCAAGGGCCATTAGCCTAGCACACACCTATGAACGTATAAACCTATGAACACATTCTGCACCAGTAATGTGTCAATGTTATTTGCAATATTCATTAAGGATGTGCAGATGCATTAGCTGCAGATGTATATTTACATATTGCACTCAAGCATCATTTTTCTTTACATTCCTCTTATACACTAAAACTGGTTTTCAGAGTTACCTTGCTTTGCAGTTGCATTTTGCAGTGTAGCAATGAAAATCAATATTCTGTAGGGCTATGTATGCATTACCTTTCTTGATCGATTGTGTGCAGATGCACTTTACTGCACTGCATTTGCATACTTAATTGGTAAGCCATTCAAGGTGCACTTGAATGCCATGAGGTGTGCAATACCTATGTTGTCCTACAGAACCCCATAAGAAAATATCTAAAAAGATGTCTTACAATTTATATTCCAGCAAAATGGCATTTGCCCCCTGCTGAAGCTATATCTTGTGTCTAAAAGCACTGGCACCTGCATAGCTGTTATTTGAGGAATGTGCTCACTCCTTTGCACAGCATGACTCTGATTAGCTGTGACAATTACATGTGTAGTCTTCTGACAGGATATACCTCACAAAATAGTCCTGCAATTGTTCAGTAATATCTTCAAATCTAAATTTTTGTTTTCTAGTTTTTATGCTGTAGCAGCTATTTCAGTTGCTTGGCTTAGTATATGTACTGTAACACGTCATAAGTTACTTGTTGGTGTATCATGACTTTAAGTTATTTCTATGAACTGCAAAAAGTAGAATATCTGTACTCAGAATTAAAACCCTTAGCTGTGCAGGTCAGTACTGTCACCTGGTCAATGAAATGCAGGAAAGTGAGAAAAAGAGTCTTGTTTCAATCATAACAAGGTTAAGAGCATTACTTCCTAAAGTCATTCATTATCCACATTCTGCTTATGCAGTGAAAAGACTGATTCTTTCTGGGCTTTCTGCATTCATCCACACATTTAATGGAAAAACATTTCTGTCATTCATTTTAGTGCAGATATATGCAACAATATCTAAACTGCATTTTTTCCCCTCTGGCATAGCTTTTCATATATATTATCACTTGCATTCTTTTTAACTTCAGTGTAAAAAAGTGAATCACATCTTTTTGATTTAGTACATATTTTCTTTATTTAAACAATATTTCATAGCTACATGACTTCCAAAGAAACAGAGCAGTCATGGTGTCAGGTTTCTTGCAGAGTCATTTCCTGAAAAAAAGTATATTGTGTTCAACTCTCTGGCCACTGACTGCAGTTTTACGTTCCATCCAAATAAAGATCTTTATAGCACAACATCGACTGTATGGAGTACAAAATAGCAGTGATGGCAGTCCCACAACTGTCAGTGACAAATGTCTATTCAATTACTGTCATGAGGAAAGCAGAAGGAATATTTTTTTAATAATTGTTAAAAACTGGCCATTATTTCTGTTACAGCTCTACACAGCTATTAGATTGACATACTTTTTAAACTATCAATTTCCCATGCTGTATTATCTCAGAGTTCCACAAATGTCTTCCTTGCTAAGCTACTGGTATCCTTTCTTTTGTCAGAGGACAGCCATGAATTGAAATAATTAATTTTGCTGAGTCTGTCCTTGTTAGAGGCTTTCAAGAAATAAGCACAAAATGCCTATTTTTAACATGGTCAGCCCACAATTTAAGCATGCACTCCCTCAAGCCTTACCCCATGAACTTTGCCAGCTGCAACATGCATAAAGCTGAGTATATGCTGTGTATAAAAGCAGTACTGTTAAGAAGTATTCAGTCTGTATTTTTACTTTAGATAGCTTCACATAGAGAAATTTTTGCTGACTGCATGCAGTTATACAAATGAATACATTAAAAAGTCAATTAACTAGAAAAAGGTCTTTCTAGCTGTTTGAATTTCATTTGTATATAGCAGCTAGAAATTAAAACAGCTGCCTTCCTGTTCTATAATGAAATTCTATTACCCCAAAAGTTGTGTAAAGTTATTTTCATTCTTCGCTTGACTCTCCCGAAATTGTAGAAGTCCACAGGATGAAAACTCTGTTTGTGAAAATTGTATTTGCATAATTTAATTTTAAATTAACCCTTTGAATTTTAATCATTCTGGCCCCATCCTTCCATTTGTGTCCTTTCTCATAAATTTCCTCTCCTGGCATTTAACATCTTCTTGTACTAATATCGCCTCATATTTCTTCTCAACCCAGTTGTGAACATACTAAGGTTTTATGGACATTTCTTTTATCTGTATCCTCCCAAACCCCATTAATGTTTTAGGTATCTGCTTTTGTATCCTCTCACTGATGTTACACTCCTTCAGACAATAACAAATCTAATAATGTATACTATATTCCAAATAATGCCTAGTCACTTATCTTTTTATGCTGTCAGTCACCTTCATTGAAATACTCAAATATTTTCTTCTTTTCAAATCCACAGTGCATCTTACTTCCAAAAAAAATCATTGCAATTCTGTATTGCAGAATATGTAACCACACATCTATACATTTTTAATTTCATGTTTTCATTTATTAATGTTAGAACATGAATCTTCGCCATACAGTTTTATTTTGAAATACATATGTCTAAGTTGTTTATTTTTTCCATAGTCTGTTTTCACTATCATATATAGGAGATGCAAATTATAATAATTTTAGTGTATAATATATATATGGACAGGTTTTATAATATAATTAGATTAAGAGTAAACCACAACAGTAACAGCAGAAGAGGTAAGTCATTGGATCCAAAACAAGAAAAGCATAAAGCAAAACAAAAGTTTACAAAGGGGCAGACAAATGTAAAAAACTCTTCATGGTCTGAAATTAGGAATGCTAGATTTAAGTAATCATTAAATTTGCCATTTGAGAAAGTAAGCCCTATTAAAGCACTTGTCGGGCACAGTGAATATTTTGCAATTCATTCCCACATGAATTAATGAATGAGTGAATTTTGTGCCATGTTGCAGTATGTAAAGAGATGCTGTAAGTTTTTCAAGCCAAAGTAACACGTGCATTGCAACAGAGAAAGCATGGCTATAAAGCCAAGACCTTTAAGGGTGCACGAGATGCTCATGCACAACATACACATCTCGCTTACTTGATTAATCTGATTTGATCTCCTCCTTACAGAAATGAGTAATTGTGGCACCAGAGCTTAGAAGGGGCAAGATAAATGCTCCTGCCATGTCATTTATCTGGTTGTAATCTGTTAGATGTCACTGAAGCTCAGCAGTCTCATTACCATTGGACTGACACCTCAATACAGCAGACAGACTATTCTGTTGAAGTACAACTGCAGTTCCTAAACCATCCACAGGAGTCCCTGGGTAAGAACACATCTACAGCATTCCTATCAGCACACATGGGTTCAGATATACACAGGTGTACAACATTTGTCATTATGATATGTCTGTCTTCCTATAATATTTATACAGATTTACAGAACAGAGATATTTTTCTTTGCATATTTAGTATGCAAGTGAACATTTGCCTCCAAGTTTCTTCCCTGATAGGTCTCATAGAATGTATACTGTCTAGCTGTGCAGTTGGTCCAGACTGCACTACAATATACAGATCTGTTTTTACATGTAAGTATATTCTTTTACTGAGCAACTGCAGCTGACAGGTCAAGGGTCAGACTTCACACATCATACTTTAGGTCTATACCCAGTTGAAAACATTTATATTTTTGTATTTTAAAAAATTCTGCAAGTGTAGTTTTATACTTTTTGTATTGCTTCTCTGCTCATCCCTTAGATACACTAGGGAGATCTCATCCAACACTCTGAGAGCATAAAAATTATGCAATGGAGTATGGCATGCAAGTGCACATGAAAATCTAGTTTTAGAGTTGTTTATTTGCTTTCCATAGCAAATGTTTCTAGCAAGATAGTGGTGTTTAATCCCGCACGTGGGTAACTGTATGGTTAGTGATTCCAGCAGTATAGTGCAGCCTATATATTTCTAAATTTGGTTTACAATAAGGAATACACTTGCATTCATGTCCCAGGGTCATTGCACTGCTGATCAGTGTGAGCTGTACCACGTCATATATCTGCAACAGTGTGTTGTCATATTCGTGTTGCTTTGACTCAGCTGTCCTTTTGTATTCACACTGTTTTCCTGCCTAGACAGTGTGTGACTTTGTATGATAGCACTTGTAATACTCGTGTTCCTCGCTATTCCTTCAGTAAAGAACATTTTTCTGTAATACCATATAACCAGTGTGACAGAGGTATCGCTGATGTCTGTGGCAGAAAAGAGCAAACTTCTGCTAACCATTCATATGTATGTTCATATATGTAGGCATTAAGGAGGTACCTGAGGAATCTATCTGTACGCTTAAGGCCATCCTCCTTAGATCACTTTGAACTTAGCCTTTTAATGGCAATCTGGCAACAGACATATTGATGCATACCACCATGTGCAATCTGTATCTATGTTGTCAATGGAAGGCATCCACAGGCATAAAAATGGTTTAGTAATTACCATGTAACATTAATCAGCCATATATCTAAGCTGACTATCTGTTTCACCTAAAAGGCTTATTTTATTGTTTCTGCATCTCTGCATCTCATATATACCTCTGGCAGCCATATTACTCCCTATTTTTTTCTTTTTCTTGTTTTTGCTATGGAGCATTGCCACCACCTTGTGTAGGAGAACATGTAATACCAAATCTACATTTTTCCTGAACTGATCTTCCTTCATAATGTGCTGTCTCAAAACATGTTGTACAAACATAACTTTATTTGCAGTTCCTCAGAAACAATACATACACTGTCTGCCTGCTATTTAGTAGAAGCTGCGGGTTCCTATTAAGTGATCAAATTGTTGAAACTTCGAACCTAATAAGGTCAAACCCATACGTTTGAAGTTTCAACAATTCAAACATCTAAAATAAAAAAAAAAAAAAGAAAGAAAGAAAGGAAAAAACCTAACTGCTGTAAGCAGGGGTGCAAGGCTCCCTGCACCCCCACACCCCCAACTCTTTAAATATACCAACTCCAAAATCGCACTACAGTGTGGAAAAGCAAGATTTCCCTTTACTGTACTCTAGTGCGATCTCGGAGTTGGTATATTTAAAGAGTGGTGGTATGTGGGGGGTGCATGGGGCCTTGTCCCCTTCTTACAGCAGTTAGTTAAGTTTTTCTTATTTTATTTTATTTTTTACATATTCAAACTTTTACAAGTTTGAACATATGAGTTCGAACACATGGACTTCAAACATGTAAAAGTTCGATTACATAATATGAACCCGAAGCTGCTGTTTATTAAATTAATTTCCTTTGAAGCATGTTTATATATGTCATCAAGTGCAGATTTTAAATGAGTCTTACATAATGTTACTGATCCTTCCTTAGCACATTAACAGTATTACCATATACTAAAGCATGCCTTATTCTACTGTGCAGTTAATGGTCTTGTAATATATGCAATACTCTGTTCATTCATGCCTCTCAACCGTCCAGATATTCACAGAATGTCCTGATTTTTGTCTCATGTTTTTGGTATATTGCTCATAAAATTTGTAGTTTTTTGCAAATTATTTAGAACTGAAGTCATTATATAAATGACATACCTTTGATTTTCAGACTCAATATCCCTCAGAAAATGTATACTGACACAAAATATGATAATCTAGCAACATTTTTATGTTTATAAGAACAAAATTTAAAAGCTGTTTATATGTTTGGGCCTTTGTTCCCCATTATTATTTGCTTTGTCCAGACTTCTTGTGTTAACAGGTTGAGAGGTGTGCCTGTTATGTATTGTACCTTTCTTTGAAAATGCAGGTATTGTCCATTGTATGTTTTTTTTTCTGTTGGCTCCCACTGCAGGGCAGCCACAGTGGTGCAGCGGTTAGCGTCACCACCTCACAGCATGAAGTTCTCTGGTTCGATCCTCGGCTGGGGTGAATTCTGTGCAGAGTCTGCATGTCCTCCCTGTGGTTGTGTGGGTTTCCTCTGGGTGCTCTGGTTTCCTCCCACATCCCAAAGACATGTAGGTGGATTGGACACTCTAAATTGGCCCTAGGCATGAGTGTGTGCATGTTTGTTCCTTCTGTGGAAGGTTGGGTGTCGGGCTTGCAATTCAACACCATAAAACTTCACTGCCAATCATGAGCAGACAGGTGATCTGCTGTGGTGACTCCTAACTGGGAAAAGCTGAAAGAAGAAGTTCCCACTGCAGCTGTTTACTATCAGCTAGGACACAAATGTCTTTCTCAATCATGCTCTGCACCTTCTCTGTCTACTGTCTTACTTAGAACTTTCACCCCCCCCCCCCTGAATTTTGGAAATCCTTAGTGTGAGCTGTCAGAAGAATGTAGCGGGAGAAAACAAAGGTCTCCTATCATGATGTCCTGACAGCTGTAGTGGCATTTTTTGACTGCACTACTACTGTCCCATCCATCTAGTCTAGAATCATTAGTCTCCACCAATATCAGCTAGTCCTTCACTGTAACATTGCCCCTCCATCCTGGGATAGGAGAGCTGATGAAAAAGTGCTCCTTCCTATGGCTGTTGTGAAACAGATATTTACACATTGTGCAAGTCCCATTTCCATAGATATCACAATTAATGAAAGAAGAATGTCATATTTTACAGGATTTAAGGAATGATCCCCTTGTGAGGATGTAGGAGCCTGATAAGGGTGGGACATTGTGATTGCTGATAAAATTGGTAATACTTGTCAGATTTTCAGTGTTACAGGATACCAGGAATTATGATACAGTTTCAAAAGAATGAGATTTCTACAGCATATATAAAGACTGTTTATTTTTAGAGGACTCCCTGATGCAAGATGTTATTGTGGTGGAAACTTATAACTTTTTGAGTATGAAGACTCCCTTGATACCAGTGCCTTTTTGTATTCCAAAAGCCCACAAAAGCATTCACAAATCTCCATATCAATTAATAGTTGCTGCACAGGGTTCCAAAATCTACCCCTTGTAGTCTTTGTTAATCATATTTTAAAGGATTAGCAAAAAAGGAGAATCCCAGTTATGAAGTATAGGAGTAAACACACCAAGGCAAATGTCCAGAAAAATTGTAAACTCCTAATACTCCTAAAACCACACTGAGGGAGCAAAAACCACTGTAAAATCCAGTATAAAACCAAAGTTGGTCTGAGGAAGCAACCAAGGCTGGTTGCAAAAGCTCTTATGTAGAATAAAGAGTGCTGGATTTGTGCTGGATTTTACAGTGGTTTTTGCTCCTTCAGTGTGATTTTAGCAGTATTCGGAGTTTACATTTTTTCTGGATATTTTAAAGGATTGTTTGCATCCTGTGAGTCATATTTTAAAAGATTCCTGGTATTTTTTTAACTAAGATAAAACAGCATTATTATTGTGAAACATGTAATGTTTTAACTATTGATGTGACTGACCTGTTCACCAATATGCCCCACAAAATTGAATTAGATTTTTTTCACTCTGTTATAGTATAATTAACCTCTCTGGGTGAGTCCCTTATTCATTTTTCATGCTGCTTATGTAATTTATCCTATATAATAATTTTATATTTTTTGAAGGAAAATACTTTCGACAGGTTATTGGGGTAGCTATGGGAGCAGCTTGTGCTCCAATTTATGCCAGTTTGGTTATGTACACTTTGCAGAAATGCTGTACTATGGAATCAGTGTACAAGGACCATTATTAGATGTATCTACACTACCTGGATGATATTTTCATCTTCTAGAAAGCACGTGGTGACAGGATTTCTGAGTTTATCACATATATCAAACAAACTACTTCATTCTTACACTTTGCACATCATTATTTTACTGATTCTGTTAATGATTTGGATCTCACACTTTGTAAGGATAAACTTAAAGGACAGTTTCAGTCTGCAGTTTCAGGAAGCTCATTTTCCCCAATACTTACATTTTAACAGTTGTCATCCTTGTTTTTTTAAGAAAATATTTTCAAAGGACAACTAGTTAGAATTGCTAAGATGAGTTCCAACTTTGATACATATATTTCCGAATGGGACAACTTAGTTAACATATTAATGGAGAGAGGTTACCCAGATAATTTGCTACTTAAACTATGGGATGAAGTATCCCAAGGTTGGGGAAACAAATATAGACCATTGGTGGATATTGATCAACAGGATGTTTTTTTTGTAATCAATTACTATGAGACAGATGGGCAACAAAGGTTTTATTAATTCTCTGGTCATTACATGCAACTGAGAATCTAAGTTTGTTAAGGAGATTATGGATAGGGACTGGAACATTCTCATTGTTGACCAGGATGTATTTAAAACTTTAGGGGAATATCCTAAATTCATTTATAAAATGGAGAGACATTTTAAAAATATTTTTGAGTATAAAAAATGTACTAATTCAAGTAGCACCCCTAAAGGTACTTGTAGATGTGGTGCTTGCAACCAATGTTCTTTTGTATTAGAGCAATATTGTATTCATTTAGACCATAATCATTACTCCAAAATCAACCTTGCTGATGGTAGCTGTGCTACAGAGGGGCAATTTATATTGCCCTCTGTTCCAGTTGTTCAGGTTTTTATAATGGGAATTCCGAGAGACAAGTCCATAAAAGAGCTTATGGACACAACTTTGACATTCTCAAATGCAATCTTAATAACTATATCTAAATTAACAAAGTTGTCACAATTTTACTAAATTCATGTTTAGTATACCGGAGATTGTTCCACACACTAAATGAAATGGTCCCTGGGAAACCATGACTGAATATAGGGAATTAATATAGCAACTTGGGTTGAATGCCTCTGCTACATAAGAACATAATGAACAGGTGTCAGTCTTTCCTGTATTAAAACTAAGAGCTGAAAAATTATAAACTTGTGTGTTTACCGTTTGCTATATAGTGATATTTCTTTTTTGGGTTTATAAATCATATTCAAGAAATTGTTTTTCAAAATACATTTTTATCTACCATGGATTTATGTTGGTATTGGTAGTTTGGAATAGATTGTTTAATATTGTTTTTAACATTTACTAAGGACCTTTTATATTTGTAGCTTTGAAGGGCTATGTTTGTAATATCGAATAAAGTGGGCTATGTTCCTTTAAATCCATTTTTTTTGTTATGGTATTAGGCCATATGATCAATTATTGTTCTTATTTAAATCATGTTTTTCCTATGATGCAAAGGTTCTGATGAAGTTCCATTTGCATGGATGGAAGAAATTAACCATTGTTATTTTGGCTGTACATTTGTTCTATTAAATTTATTTTTAACATTTGTTTCTTTAATTCCATCTTCATTGGCTTATTCCTTTTCATTTGAAACATTTTTGAGTTTTATGTTACTGGTCTCTGACATTACATGCGCCTTGGTTTGGTTTTGAGTTTTGAGTTGACTGCATGCTCACATGCTGTGTTTTCCTTTCAAAGGTCTCCTACTTATGATGTTGAGCTATTACTGCTATGCATTTTGCACATAATCAGTTTAATCTTAAGGAGTCATTGAAGAAACCCTAGAGTGAAGTGAAGTACCCAACAGAAACGATATACAGAAGTTAAAAATTAAACATTGTCTGCATATGCAGTATTCTATCATTTTCATAGTGACTACTTTTAAATAACTGGGTTTTGAATCTTAGTAAACTTAACATACCTGGAAAATGTAATGAAGAATTCAAATGCATTATAGGTGAAAAAAGAAAAAACTCCCCACTTGGATTCAGTATTAATTTTATATGGCTCTACTGACCTCCACTGGAAAACAGCACAGACATTATACTGATTAAAAGACAGGAACCCAAATGAATTAGGTATCCATGTTATGTAGCTGTGTGCTGACACCTAATGGTAACGGAACTCCCAGATAAATGTATAATTCTCTGAAACTGAAATCAAAGAAAAAAATAATATATATATAAAAAATGGGTATAAATTAATAACAGGCAAATGAATGAAAAACTAAGAGAAAAACACTATGAACAGGCACCAGAACTCCACTCTGCTCGGTAAAGAATAGCATAAAAAAGTTCTTATTCACTTTAATGACAAGACAAATAAAATTAAGCGCTTTTCATTTGGGGAATATCCCAACTTCTTCAGATACAAAACAAGAACAGTCAACCCAGCTAAAATCCACTCTATAACATAAAAAGTTAATTGATTAATTACCCACAAGTGAGTCACAACACTCATTTAAAGTTACACTTCACAAATACATTATTTGTTACTAACCAAACCAAAATAAACCTAAAAACTTCAATACTTTTAAAACATTGTCACATAGTTGATAGAAAATTATTACATTTACAAAAAATAAATATGTATATATGTATAATGATGAATAATACTGACACCCAACCCAAACTTGATTATTATACCATAATTATAAAAGCATAATTTATAAAAAGCATAATATGTAAAATTAATTCATAACTTCATTATTTCATAATAATACTTTATCAATAAATAACCAACTATCCAATAGAAGTACATAGAAAACTACCTTAGTAAACTTTTCAGTTTTAATATACTTGCTAAAGAATGTTTGTGTCTTTCGGCTTTTCCCGGTTAGGGGTCGCCACAGTGGAACTCTGGTCCGCTAATGATTGGCAGTAGATTTTTACGTGCTGGCTTGCCTGGCCTAATGCACAACCTTCAATGAAGGAACGCCCATTCACGCATGTCGCCACACAGAAGATGCTCTAACTGAGAATCGAATGGGCAACGTCTAACTGTGAGGCAACAATGCTACCGCAGCACCACCACCGCAGTTAATATATACTTGCTAAAGAATCAATTTCATTAATACCTGGGGGGGGCACAAGAGTTGAGTAGTAACTGCCATTTCAACTCATGTTCTTCAAGATGTAACTTATCTATGTTACTAAGTACCTCACATTCTCATGTGTAGTTACCTGTGCTATAACTCTAAACTTAAAACCATGACCATGGCTATCCTTACAGTGCCTAGCTAGAGCATTATCCATTTTTTGTTTACTAATAGCATAAATATTCTCAAAAATCCTGTCACGCAGTCTACGGTCGGTCTTACCAATGTAAAAAGCTGGGCAGGCATTGCACTGTGCGAGGAACACCACTGATCTGGAATTACAGTTAAACTTACCCTTAGTGTAATAATTGTAGTTTCTCACTCGAAATTTGTTACCTGTTTCAGTGTAATTGCAATATCTACATGCATCACACCTATACATTCTCACATGCCTATTGGATGGTTTAATGGTAGTTTCCATCAACTTCTTTAAGTTCTGTCCCTTCCTATATGTACTAAACAGAGATTCCCCCAATTTAGCAAAAATCTCCTTATCCAATGAGAAGAGATGCCAGTATTTTTTAACTATTGACCTAATCTTCTCGGCCTCTGAACTGAATGTAAAAACAAAGGAAATTGAAAAAGTCCTGTGCTGAGGGTTCCTCCCTTCCCCTTGTTCATTAACCACATTTGTAGGGGGAAGACCCAAGGTGCCTATACTATGTGGTTCATTTATAGAACAGTTGTTCAGAATAGGCTTATATATATATATATATATATATATATATATATATATATATATATATATATATATATACACCTTGGGACCTTTTTAACTGGACTTCGTCAATAATGCCTATGAAAAATTTGGAAGGGTAACCTCTATTAAGGAACATATTCCTAAGATTTAAACATTCCTGTTGGAAATCAGTTTCACCAGAAACCATCCGGGCTGCTCGAACCAAATGACCTTTAACAACAGATTTTTTCTATTGTAAAGGGTGTGCACTGGAGAAATGCAAGAAAGAGTTTGAATAAGTACTCTTTCTATAGATCTTTGCAGTATATTTAGATTCCAGGATATTTTTTGAAAGTTCAACATTCAAATAATGGACTGAAAGTTCCTGATAATCCTTGGTGAACCTTAAAAATTCAACCGAACTGCTTGAAGAAATCAACAATATTGGTAGCTAAGGTCATATCACCATCAATAATCATAAAAATATCATCCAGGAATCTGGTATAAAAAACATCATTTTCATCCATTGACTGGTAAATAAATAATTTGTTTCCCAAAAGGCCATAACCAGATTCGCAAAACTAGCTCAACAAGGGGACCCCATTGCCACTCCTACCCTTTGCAAGTAAAATTTGTCATTAAACAGGATATAATTGTTTTTCAAGATGATCCCCAGAAGGTCCTCAGTGAGACGCAACTCATTTTTTTGGCTCCTCTAGACCTAATAAATTTCAATACCCATTCTGTACCTATATCCTGGGGAATGGATGAATAGAGGTCACATACATCCACAGTTAAAAAATTGTTTTCCTTTTTATACATCAAAGAATTGATTTGCTCCAGAAAGAACCATGAGTCCCGACAAATTTGGGGCTCCTTACTGGCCAATTTCTTGAAGTTGGAATCCACTACTTTAGCACATGGGTAGGTGATGGATTGCCTAGCATCCACTAGTGGGCACATTGATGGATCAGAGGTCCCCTTGTAGATCTTGGGAACCCCAAAAAGTAAGGGAATCCTGAGTGCTGGCATGGACAAGTAGTGGTTAAGGTTAATGTCAGTTAAACTAATCACAACTTCTCCCATATTACAGCTAATAGAAAGCCAAGTGACTTCCTTCTACTAAGCCTAAATATTAGAAGTATATCCAACAAAGTCCATGAACTCCATGCCACCATAGACTTTTACTCCCCAGATATAGTCGTCCTGACAGAAACCTGGCTAAAACCTCACATTACCAGTGAGCAAATAGTCCCTACAGGTTACGGCATACTAAGAGTAGACGGGCTAAACAAAAAAGGAGGTGGTGTAGCTATAATATTTAAACAACATCTAAACATCCAGATCTTAAAATCATCAGCTCCACAAATAGGCAATGAAGAAATAATATATACCAACCTCAAAATTAACCGAAACAAAACCATCAACATAATTGGATGCTACTTCCCACCTGGCCAAAACATCCCTCCTCCTCCTCAGCTGGTCTACCCACCATCTTCCCCAAGAAACTATCATCTTAGGTGATTTCAATATTGACTGGCAATCCTGTTCTGGCAACAATCCAACCCATCATGTACACCTTCATGGCTTCACCCAACTAGTCCAGTCACCAACAAGGATAAATAAAAACTCCAGCAAGCACTCTACCCTGGATTGGATACTAGTCAGTAAGAACCCCCAGTCATATACAACAGGCTGCTTATCAGATAGCCTCAGTGATCACTCCTCAACATTCCTACTCAAAAATACCTGTACCAAGCTAAACCTGTCGTCTATCGTCAAATACGTAAAAAAATAAACTTTAACCCACTCACATTCATCTCATCCCTCAAAGAATGTAACTGGCATGCTCTAAAGTACCTCAGTCTAGATGACGCAGTTGAATCTTTTAATACTACCTTCCTGAACATCCTTAATTACCATGCCCCCATAAGATTTTCCAGAACCAAAGCACAACCCTCCCCATGACTACAGAAAACCACTAAGTCAGAAATGAAAAACAGGGATAAAGCCTGGGAGCACTGGCGCAAAACCAAAACCCCTGCAGCTAGACAGAAATTCCTAGAACTACGCAATAGAGTCAAAAAGCTAATAAAACGGGATAAATTCCAATACTACCAGTCTGCCCTAGACTCCTCACAACACAGCCCCAAACAATTCTGGTCCTCCATAAACTCCATCCTCCACCCAGGTAAAGTCAGTACCCCTCCTCCTAACATCCCTCACTCCTCAGAAAATATTGCTACCTCATTCAACACACACTTCACCCAAACCATACTATCACTAGCTAAACAACACAACCCCCCCTCCCCTCCAACCCACACCTTCAACTAGTAATCTCCCCACTGCCTTCTCTTTTCTCCTGTACCTACCTCCAACATAAAAAACTCTTAACTAAACTTAAACCCACCAAATTAGCAGCAGACAACCTCCCAAGTGAATACCTACAAATCGCAGCTGATGCTCTGGCCTACCCAGTATCCATCTTGATTAACCGATCTCTGTCAGAAAGTTACGTTCCCACATTGTGGAAAGTCTCACATATAATTTCCCTCCACAAAGGCAGACCCTCTGCAGAACTAACCAATTACTGCCCCATAGCTATTCTCTCTCCACTCTCCAAAATACTAGAGAGATGCATACACTCTCAGGTCTCACACTACCTCCTTACTAACAACCTCCTTTCCAGTACTCAGCATGGTTTCTGACCAAACCATAGCACCACCACTGCCTTACTCTCCTTTACAAACACTATCCTTCAGCATAAAAACAATGGCTATCTCTCCTCTGCTACTTTCCTAGACCTATCTAAAGCATTTGACATGGTCCCACACAAACAACTTATCTCTGTCCTCAATAACCTATCCTTCTCACAATCAGTCACCAACTGGTTTCAGAGTTACCTGTCTGACCGCCAACAATCCGTTGTATGGCAGAATGACATATCTCCCCAACTACCTGTCTCCATAGGGGTTCCCCAAGGATCCATCCTTGGACCCCTACTTTCTCTGTTTACACCAATAATCTAGCCTCTGCCACCAAACATGGCACACTCATCCAATACGCAGATGACTCTACCATCATCTGCTCAGCCCAGTCCCTACCCAAACTGCAAAAGTCACACAGGAAGCCTTTTCCTCTGTTGAAACATGGTTATCCGATGCCCAATTAATACTCAACCCAAACAAAACTAAACTACTCATCTTCCAACCCACCAAACATACTCAAAACAACTCTCACTTTAACATCACAGCAAAAGACAACACCACTATATACCCAACTGAACACACCAAATTGCTAGGAATGGAAATAGACAATAAACTAAAATTTGACATTCACATATCCATGACCATAAAAAGTCCACAAAAACTAGGAGCATTATACAGAAATAAACAATTTCTCACCAAAGCAGCAAAGATTTCAATAGCAAATTCCCACCTTATCTCCACCCTACTTTATGCCTCTCCAGTATATACCAACCTAAGGCAATGTGATCTAAACAAGCTAGAGACCTGCTACAACAAAATCGCAAAAATTCGCCACAGGGGCATCCTACCGTAGTCACCACTGTCTCTCACTTGCTGAACTGGGCTGGCTTGAACTCCCTCACCTCCTTCAGTGGTATCAACTCTCACTCACCCACAAACTAGTAAACCATCCACTAAATGTCCCATCCCTCCAGAATCTACTCCAACCCTATCGCACCACCAGACCACTAAGATCCAGCAACAAAAATCACTTGCAGATCACTAAAGCCAATAACTCTGCTGGTGAAGCACTATTCTGTAGCTGCATAGCCAAATTATGGAACTCACTCCCACCCACAATTACCTCCGTACTATCATGCACCAACTTCAAAACTTTATTAAAAGCGCACCTAAAAACATGCTGGCTATGCCCTTGCAACTCCCACTCTAATATCATCCACCCCATCCAACTACTACCTTTCTTTCACCTCCACTAACTACCTTGATGATAGCAAGCTCAGATGCTCATAAGCCTAGTACTTATTATACAGCAGGAACTTCTCATTGTTACATTTGTTAATGCCTGTTATGTACTTCACAGATAAAGATTCTAGTTGTCTACTGATGTACTATGTTCTTCAGCTGTAAATATGTTGTAAGTAATTTCTGTGTTAAATTGTTAATCACTATGTAATCCAATGTAACTACTGTCTGTTTATTTTACTGTGGAGCTTTTCTCCCCTGGCCTCCGCTGAAAATGGACCCACGTCCAGTCGGACACTCCCGGTCAACAAATTTAAATAAATAAATAAATAAATAAACTGTCTATGAATAAATCATTAATAAACATTCTAATCCTATTATAAGCTATATTCATTTCATTTAAACTGACCTCTACATAGGTGTCCTTCTCTAATAACTGATTCATTTTGTTATTATAACGTAGTATGTCCATGACAACCAGCCCACCCCTTTTATCTGGTTGCATAATGCGAATAGGAAGGCTCCTAAAATTGGAAAACAACTGCATTTCTTCAGATGAAATATTAAGGTTACAAACACTTTTCCTACTGTAACAAACCAACTTTCTAAGTCTGAGTTCACACAACAGTTCGAGCAGTTCAGCACTGAAATAAATAGGACATGCTGGAGGGACAGACTCATAACCCAGAGGATCCCTTCACTCTGGAATAAAATCCCAGTCCAGGTTAGGCAGAGTCCCTCATTGACTCTCTTCAAGGGGAATCTTGATGAGTGGATGGGAGATCATAGGTTTACCCCGGGTATCACTTCTGTGTCACTGTTAGACAGAGGCACAGTATACTAACCTCGAAAAAGGGCATAGCAAAATTCATTTAGAATGGGTGGCGAAAGCCAAACACACTCTAGCTAGGCTTATAAATGCCCTAGGGTAGATAGCCTAGTATGAACCTATGAACCTATACCTACTAAGGGATTAACAGGGGGGTTAAAAGTGCTAGCAACTCTTAGTTCTTGATTGCTCTAAACAGAGTTACCAAACAGGACTGTTAAATTTAATTTTCTAGTAAACAGTCTAAAATCAATCAATAATTCAGATAAGCTACTTTTGTTCGTAGGTACAAATGTCACTCCTTTTGAAAAAAGTTCCACTAACTGTTTGTCAATGGGATACTCAGTGTAATTAAACACTTTAAAATCACCTTTTTTATTAACAATTGTCCTACATTGATGAACTGCTTCTGTCACTGCTGGGTTGTCCACTTCCAAGCCTAAAATTTCTTGTTGCTGTGTGTGTTGTATACCCTCCTGGACAGCATTGAGTTCAAATTCCACCCCCCCCCCCAGAAGTTTTTTTGAAACTGTTGTGGTTGATTATTGTAAAAATTATTCTCACTTCTGTCATCAATTACATCTTGCACGTTCCCCAAACCAGAGTTTGTGTTAATAAAATTAGCACTACGAGTGTCATACTGACCACCAAGTGCATTAGCTTCAGACTCCTGCTGATCTTGTCCATCAAAGTTAGTGCTTTTATTCGTACTTGACCTCTGGTTATATTTATTATACATTTCTGGGGAGACATGGGAAGATGGAGGTTCCGGAAAAGCTTTCCATTCGGCATAGGCTTTTAAGTGCCTTTGGAGTTTCTTAATCTTTGTGGACTTAAGCTTCTCCAGCTGTTGTGCTATGCTGGTAACGATACAGTCATAATCAAATCGGTAACGGTAGAATACCGCATCCGACTTGATATCCATTTCTAATTCCATAACTTCTCCTGCCAAAGAACTTATCTAGACTGGTAATGCTTAGACATAAGCCTAAGTAAATCCAGCCCCTGGTTATTAAATAAGTCAATTAGTTCCTTGTAAAACAATGACCCAGGAATCAAGCCTGTTGGGAACTACCAGTATCTCAAGCCTTTCGGCACTATGTTATCTTTCAGGCATTTATCAAAATAGTTAAGCTCCAACTGGAGCTTCTTTTCTTTGAGCAACTTAATGTCAAAGAGTTTCAGTTTATCACTAATACTTACATGGTTGCTGGCTGACTCCACAGTGTCCATTTTTCTCCATTGATCTTCCAAATCAATTTCATCTCTGAGCCAATTTGTAACATCTTGTGTGCCCATAAGCCCCGGAGCCAAGTGAGTATGTCTAGGAGAAGAGTGCTGCCCTTGCGAATCAATTGGGTGAATATTGTTCGCTACTGCTCCTTTAGAACGTTGGTTGGGTGTCACTTGAGATTGAATAGAAACCCCTGAATGTCCGGTTGAAGTTCTTATTAATCCAGTGGCATTAATACCTTCCATATCTCCCCTGCTGGACTGGGAGAGTTGTTCGACTCTGGCAGTTAAGCTCTCTAGTCTTGTGTTCATTAACTGAAGAAGCTGAATTAAATTTCCCACTTCCGTTGTTTCACTTTGAAACGGTACATCCTTGTTGCTGATGTTGTGCAAGTTGCCTGTTGGCATACTTCAGATAAAAATAGGCAAGCAAACAAAAAACTAAGAGAAAAACACTATGAACAGGCACCAGAACTCTACTCAGCTCAGTAAAGAATAGAATAAAAAAAATATTATTCACTTTAATGACAAGACAAGTAAAATTAAGCGCTTTTCATTTGGAGAATATCCAAACTTCTTCAGATACAAAACAAGAACAGTCAGCCCAGCTAAAATCCACTCTATAACATAAAAAGTTAATTGATTAATTACCCAGAAGTGAGTCACAACACTCATTTAAAGTTACACTTCACAAATACATTATTTGTTACTAACCAAACCAAAATAAACCTAAAAACTTCAATACTTTTAAAACATTGTCACACAGTTGATAGAAAATTATTACATTTACAAAAAATAAATATGTATATATGTATAATGATGAATAATACTGACACCCAACCCAAACTTGATTATTATACCATAATTATAAAAGCATCATTTATAAAAAACATAATATGTAAAATTAATTCATATTAATAAATAACCAACTATCCAACATAATTACATAGAAAATTACCTTAGTAAACTTTTCCATTTTAATATACTTGCTAAAGAATAAATTTCATTAATACCTGGGGGGGGGGGCACAAGAGTTGAGTAGCAACCAGAGGCAGCCCGTGCTATTGGACTGCAGGCCTGCAGTCCCCCCAGCTGCAGTCCCCCCAGCTGTAAAAAAAGAAAGAAAGTAAAATAATAATAAAGAAAGAAAATTTAAAAATGATCGCAAGTAGCAGAACTTCATGCATGCGCACTAGCAGCATTTCCGATATACAGACTGCTGCTGAACCAGTCTGAAGCATGCACAGACTATCTCAGCAGCAGTCCGGATTAAGAAGCATTCAAGTGCAGAGATCCCAGAAGTCTATGCAGCTGTAACTGCATAGTCTGTCACTGGAAAGGGATAAGACTCAGACTGCAACATCAGCAGGCTGGGAGTCTCATCAGGGAAGGACATCTTGTGGGCTTTCTAGTGCAAGGAAGGACTTAGTGCTCCAACGAACAAAGGTAGGATTGGATTTAGTGCTGTGGGGTTTTCTAGTGCAAGGAAGGACTTAGTGCTGCAATGATCAGACCAGTCCCAAGTAGTGTGTGTGTGTGTGTGTGTGTGTGATGCTCCAGGTGCTACATGGTGGTGGGTAGAGAATAAGGCCTGAACCCTGTACCTTGGGCCCAGGTGGCAAGAGCCTGAATTTCCTACCCATCACCATTTGTAAAAATGTTTAAGATTTTTCCCTCATACTTGTTCTGTTCCTCATAAAATCTGTGGTTTCTGTATTTTTGTGTCCTTACAAAGCCAGTAGTACACTGGTACAGTGGTAGCATTGTTGCCTGACAGCTACATGTTCTCTGGTTTGATTCTTGGCTGGGGTGCCTTACCTTCTGTGTGGAGTCTGTATGCTCTCTCTGTTTTTGTTTCCTCTAGTGTCCTCCCATCTTACAAAAACATGTGTCTGTCTGGAGTGTTTCTCCCTGGGCCTCTACTAAAAATTAGCTTTAGAGGGTGTTTTAAATTTATTGTTTTGAAAATTTTCCAGTAAACCGACTTTCCCGGTTAACAAATGTTAAAAATGATATGCATTTGAATATCAGACTTCATATTCTTCAGAAAGTGTATGGTAACACAAAAGCTTTTATTCTAGCAATTTTCTAAGTGTATAAGATGGATATTTAAAATTTGTCCCTATTTTTGGGACTGTATTCCCCCATTATTGGCTTCATCCTGGTTTTGTGCTAAGGTTGAGGGCTATGGTAAGAACTGAATTCACTGAATATGTTTGGGAGCTATATTCCCCCATTACTGGCTTTGTCCGGGTGTTTTTTGCTAAGAGGTTGAGAGCTATGGTGAGAACTGAATTCACTGAATGTTTGGGGGCTGTATTCACCCATTGCTCTGACTGTTTTGCACAGGGTCCTGGCTTTAAGGCTTGGCAGTGAAATGTATGGTGGTAACACAGCATTTTATTCTAGCAACTTTCCAACATTATACAAAAAATGTTTAAAATGTGTCCCTGGTTTTTGGGCTTTTGTTCCCCCCCACAATAAATTTTGGCTTTTTGCAGATTTCTTTCTGCTGCAGAGTTCAGAGATACAACTGATGAATAGATTTTACAAGGAGCTGAGAGCTGCAGGGGAGCAAAAGTTCAGTGCTGCTTATGCTGAGTCTGCTTGTATTGTTAATAGCACAACAGGTAGTATACTTGCTTTTGATGCAGAAGGCTGTGGGTTCTACTCCCACAGTAGATAGATGCATTGTTGATACTGCACTATATTGCAAAAGGGGTGGATGCTGCACTCCTTTTTTGGCGAAGATACCTAGTAACTATGAACCTGTTTTCAGTTTGCCATCCATTCCCAATTGCAATATTGATAGCTTATCATTTTTTAGTGTAAGATAGGCAATTTATTCCTCAAGGATAACAGGGACTTTATTTGTAGATGAAACAATGAAATACAAAGTTGTTTGCTAGCAGTAACCTCTTCATTAGTTACAGATCTCTTTAATGTGGAATTATTTAGATGACTTTTACTTCTTCAGAGATTGTGCATATGTACTGATACTGGTGGACTGTAGAAGTTTGAGTAGACTTTTATGATGGAAATGTTCTGAATTTTAAGCAGTTTTGTCATTACTGGTGCATGCATTTTGTTTCATTGTTTACTGGAAAATTTTCAAAACAATAAATTTAAAACACCCTCTAAAACTGTACTGTATTGTTCAAGGAATATAATTTAATACAATCAGGAAGGTGTATGAAAAAGCATGTGTATGTTTCGTGTGCAAGGGGCCTGTGATTTGAAAACAGCCCAAACCTAAAGTTAATCTGCCACTGGCAAAATGTATTTTCTTTGAATGTGGGTTTCAATGCTGTTTCAGTGATTGTGAGTTTTCAATGGCAGAGAAGTTTTAATGCTAAGTCTGTTCTCATTGTGAGACTGCATTGCTTTGTTTAGCAGATATGATATCTATTAGTGTTTGTGCTGTAAAATGCAAAATAAAACTTTTAAATGAAGTCCAAATCATTGCAGAAGTAAAGCAGTATGTACATTAGTGTTTATGGTAAATGGGGTGAAATAGCCAAGTAATGGTTCATTGGAATGGCTGTAGGGGGGAAGCTTCATTCGACCATGATTTTGTGAGGGGGAAAGGGCAGCAAACTCAAAGACAGCCCCAGCTGAACTATACCTCTCAACTGTCCAGATTTTTGCTTCTTATTTTTCCTTTGTTCTTCATAAAATTTGTGGTTTTCTGTTAAATCATTTAGGAATGAAGTCACTAAATAATGACAGACACTGAGTTTCAGACTTCATAACCTTCAGAAAAATGCATGCTAAAGCAAGACCTGTTATTCGATCAACTGTCTCGGTTTATACAAGAGCAAGTTTTAGTACTGTTTATATGTTCTCCCCATATATTTGGCCTTGTCCAGATTTCCTGCATTAACAGGTTGAGAGGTGCATGCAAATAAATTGCTTTATAGAATTAGGCATATCCAAACCTCTCAACTGTCCCCGATTTTGGCTCAAAATGTTGCTCTTCCCCTAATAATCCCTCCACAAAATGGCAATTTTGGAAGAAAACATGAAGGGTTTACAATTAATAAATAACTGTAATAAGCAGTTATAGATTACTTTTATTTCAGAAATGCATGTAGATTATTTTATTTTGTCAGCTGCTCAAGTTAGCAGTACTAATATTAAAAAGTGTCCCTTCTTTGACAGGTTCCCATCTGTATTGTGTGGCTATTTTATATTTTTGAATCACATTTTTGGTCCATTTTTCATAAAATTGTGGGTTTTTTTTGGCAAATTAGTGGCAAATCATTAAAGACTGAAGTTAGAAAATAATGACAGACATTTCAGTTTCAGATTTCATACCCTTCAGAAAATTCATACTAATGCTATACCTACTATTCTATTATATTTCTAAGTTTATAAGAGCAATATTTAAAAATTGTCCTTATTTTTGGGCCTTTGTCTCATTTCTATGTATGGCTTTGTCCAGATTTCGTGCTCTGAGGTTGAGAGGTATGACAAATGTGTCAGGGTCATCGCAGTCAGCCAGAGACATTTCAAATTATGACATACTTGTTGCATCCCAATCCCCAATGTAGTGACTCTGGATGTATCCAAGCAAGGCAAGGAGCAATTATGCAGTGTAAATGTGCAGACTATCCCCCCAACCAAGGTCGACACAAGTACTACAATGGCTTTTCATCTGTCCTTGATTTTGCAGAATGTTCTGGTTTCTGTCATATTTTTAGACTGTTGATTTATGCTTATTATTATTCAGAAAGTGCCTGTTGCTCTGTGTTTAAGTAGCACTGCTTTAATGACCATCTAAGCTTGTCTGAGATTGTAAGATGCAAGTAAGTTTTAATAAGCATACTGTTAAAGAAGTGCCAACATTGAAAGCCTTTCTGTTGTTGCCATGCAGAGAATACTTACATAACTAGATAACATATTTATTTTATTTACTTATTATTTATTTTATTTTATTTTATTTTACATTTGTTAACTGGGAAATTCCGACTGGACCAGGTCCATTTTCAGCGGAGGCCTGGGGAGAAAAGCTCCAACACCAAGTTATGCAAATACAGTACATCCAGCATAATACACAAAACAGGTTACATCATGTATGCTGAGCATAGTAATATACAAGAAATTAATAAAAACACTCCAGGTAAAAGAAGATATAGAACATGGGTAAAAAGACAATGGGCAGGATTCATGAAGCCTCCATGTAAGAGTTACAAGGCTTACACGGAGGCTGCAGTTAAACGGTGTGACGTCAGCATGCCATGCATATGCATGAGGGTATGCTGAATCACACCTAAGGCTAACACGGTCCGTGTAAGACAGTAGGGGGCGTGTCCGTAGGGTGAGCCCTGCAAACAGACATACCGCCAGAAGAGTAAAAGTTCCAAAAGTAAACCCCCACGACAGAGTCTGTGTAAATATCAATAAACACAACACAACACATACCCCACAGACTATGAACATAAAATGTATAAATGAACATCTTATATTTTTTTTTATAAGTTGTAAAGATGTTTGCCCGTGAGTGCGCTCATTTGCGTGGGCGTGCCCGGCGCTTAGCCACAGTTAGCAGTCAGTGGAAAAGCATATAAGAACTAAATATGCAAAGTAAGCCAAGAAGCAATAGCGTAGCGGTAGAGACGTTGGCTGAAGCCCCCACAACATCAATTTTTATTTTTAGTGAAATAAGCATGAAACAATTCCCTGACATATATGTACATATATAAAATTATATTTTATGTAAAATGTAATGAAATCTGCCATGTATTTTGAAGAAATGTGAGATAATAAAAAAAAAAAAATGTCAGATGTGCCTATAGCTGAGCTACAGTCTAACAAGTTGAGGATATCTGCCTGTAGGTGAGCAGTGTTTTAACAGGTGTAAAATGAGTGCCCGTAGGTGAGCAGTGGTTTAACAGGTGTAAAATGAGTGCCCGTAGGTGAGCAGTGGTTTAACAGGTGTAAAATGAGTGCCCGGGGTTGAGCAGCATTTCAACATGCTGAAACTGTGTGCCCGTAGCTGAGCTGAGTGTAATATGCATGCTGACAGCCAAACGACGTGTAAACCAGCGTGACCCGTTTGCGCGGAGCTGCGCACCGCGCCAACAACCTAACCGACGGGCAACGTTGAGCAAGCTGTATCAAAACTGCCTTTACACAGACACACCTCCTAGCCTGTGTAGACGGTCATAAAATATAAAAAGCAATGGCTAGGCTCGAACCCAGAATACCATGCACAATAGTCAAATTACTGAACCACTAAGCCATGACAGTTGCACTTAGAAATGCAGTAATAGCATATACATAGGAATGAATAGAAAGATGAGCATGGCAAAGCAGGTTTTGTGAAGCTGATACAATTCCAAAATGGCCAATCACAGATAAGTGCAGGACAAATGGCATATATAAGCCCCATAGGTGGGAATACACAGCATAACCGATTGTGGAACCAACTTGCAGCCAGGATGGCAGGTGTAGGAGAGGGTAGTTGCTTCCGAGCACAGAGGTGGGGCATTGAGGAGTCCAAATATATGGTTTGGCTCCTCGTCCATGATCATGAGGCCCAACTCATGCAGGGCCAGGTCCTGTGGGGAGCATATAGGGCTGAGGCGTGGGACCGGTTGGCACATGATCTCACCAGTGCCACAGGAATACCAAGGACTGGTGAACAGGTCCGTCACCACCATGCAGACCTGAAGAGACAGAAGCAGGACCAACTGAATCGTTGGATCCAGGAGGCCCGGCAAATGCCCAACGCCCCACTACTGAGTAAGTTACATGTAATTATTTATGTAAGAAATTAACCTAGCTGATATTATGGAGATGTGTATGCCAATATTACTTCATTTATATTACAGCTGCAGGTGTCCGTTCCATGAACCGTCGAGCCTATGTCGATAGGCTGGTGCGGTTGTGCCACCAGGCAGGTCAGTAATTCTCTCCCTGTAACTGTAAAAAAATATATAAGTATGACAGTTTACAAAATAGTGCAGTGTAGTCACTTATTAATAAAATGTGCAAGTAACAGTGTAAGAGAGTTTGCAAGTATTGGCTGATTACAAAAGTGTGATGCAGCCTGTAATCCAAAAATAAAAATGAAACAAGTCTGAAATAAAGATGTCCCACCTGTAATATAATAGTACATAACCTGCAGCAGGCTGAAAAGTACAGCTACAGAAGCTGAGTAAAACACATGTGTGAAATATATCCCTGTTTAAATTCTGAAACATGACATAAGTGAGACTGTTGGAAAGGATTGTTATAACTAAAAGTAAAACATGTCAATAAAGCCTAGAATTAAGTACCATCCTGAATTGTAAAAATAAAACAAGTGAGAGAGTGTGAGAAAGAGGTATGAATCAACCAATAAAGTAGTAATAACTCTTGAATAAAGTATACTGCAGTCAGTACAGAATGAAATGAATGTGAAAGGCAGAACCAAACGGCAACAGGTGTTGAAAAAAGTACTGCAGCTGGAATGTGTGTCCCAAAATCTGGATATGTTGCTCTCAGTTTGCAATATGCAGATAGTATGGTTGTATGAAATACCAAACATCCACAGTTGTCTATAGCCATATAAAGCAAATGTAGCAGGATGATGTAGCTGAACAGAGACAGATATGAATGTGTATGAATAAATATGAAATGTATATTGATGTAGCAGTAACATTCCTATCACCAACCTGAATTAGTTATCACATAGGAAACTGTAGTCAGACCTGTAGTGTGTATATATCTGAAGCTAGTAGAAATGTACAGCATATGTATAGGTATTTGAAGTTGTTAATGAAATATTTCTTCATCCTACCCTATAACCACAAATAATCCATTCCACATGAAATGGGTATGTGCATTCACAATTAACAACCCTGGACATTTGTCCTGTTGGTTCATACATATTTGCATGTACGTTGATGCATGTGCCCTGTTCATACATCCAAACCTGATGGTCTGTTGCCATCAATCAACCCTGCATGTTGTTGGATTGTGTATTGCTGTTCAAATTATGCATGTGTTATGCTTGCTGTTCAATGGCTTGAATTTATGGGTGTTTGGTTAATGGGAATACTAATGCATGCTGTTACAACTAATTGTGAATGGTATTGTATGTTACTAACCCAAACTGTCGTAACATAATGCAAAACATAGGACGACAGGGAAGGCGGGTTCCAGCGGATCCACCTCTCCCACCTCAGCTGGCGAGTGCACCTGGCAGAAGTGTCCAGGCCGGACCATCCTCCGGTGGCCCTGTGCTACCTGCGGGTGGAAGGGCTGCAGGGGATGGGGCTCATCCCCCCTCTGCAAGTGTGGCCAGAGGAGAACATTCACTCACCCTCCGTAGTGTCCGGACTGTGGTGCGTAGGGAGATCCGGCATGCTGTGCTTGGGCCCCTACGCCAGCTTGAGGCATGGGTGGCAAAACTCACGGGCCTGCCTGCTGCCCGGCCGACACAGCCCCCAGCACAGCCCAGTCCTGGACAGTGAAGGCACAGTGGCAACTGCCCATGGGTGGGGATCTCAGTTCCACTGTTGCCATCTGTGGGCTCATGGGCTCGAGATATCCAAACATCCGTCCCCGTCAATTGTGTAACCCCCCCACATGTGTCATACACCACCCCTGTATGCGTCTTGTTTGTCTTGTCTGTTAACCTCCCCTACCTACCTCCCCAGCTATACCGACTTCCTGTACCTGACATACCACTCTCACCTGAAAAAAAAAAAGGGCACTCTGTACCCACAAAAAAATTACGCCCCATACATAGCTGCCCATTTTGCACACATGTCTGCTGGACATGTAAACTGGCAATTACAATTGGCTGTACAACAAATATTATTGTTGTCCTCACACCTCTCTCAGGGTGGAAGGTTTCAAATTTCACACCAAATTACAAACATATGCACAGCTGTTGCTGACGAAGAAATGGGCAGCTATGGGCCTTTCCTACATCCCTCCTGCAAAACCCGAGCTTGTTTTCCTACTGTCCTACCCTCTTTGTGCCCCCTTTTTCACCACTTTCCTATCTCCCCATTTTCTTTTCTTTAAAAGAAAATAGCACGGGTGTGCGCGAGAGTAAGCACTTTTAAGCAGCAGTAAGCGGGTGTGCGCTTCTGTGCGCTTAGCTAAGCATGTGTGCGCGAAGCTAAGTGGCAGTGCGCATGCGTGACCTCTGTGCAAACCAGGGCTAACCCGCTTACAACTGCTTAAAAGTGCCTTAGTCACACTGAATGACAAGGCCTGTAGTTTTCTCAGCAGCAAAATAAAATACCTCCCTCAGTCTCAAACCCAGGACCTTAGAAACACTAGTCTGCATGACTTACCACTCAGCCATGACTGCTATACAAGAACATTGTGCTGAAAGAAATATATCATAAAGTAGTAGGAATTAATGTAAAGGGAATATAGCAAGTCTAGTACACAAAGCAAGTCATGTATATTTACTGTCAAATCTAGTGGATTTGTAAAATAGTACTGTGTGTTGAGAAACAGTCATGCTAGTTGGTAGCTACTAGGTAATAATGTCACAGTAGCATCTGGCAAGCCACACACATACTCAGAGCAGGATAAACACTGCCATAGTTGAATAGTTAAGAGATCAGACATAGCAACTGTAACTGAGTTACAGAGATGTCCCTAATGTGAAAACAAATGTCAAATGTGCCCCACTGACACCCTGTCAAATGTACTAACAGTAGGCAGAAAGGTGTAACTACACATGCAATTGTAACTATGACTGACTGAAGGTATGCAACACCTGCATGTCACAAATGGTGTACTAATACATATGCTTGAAAAAACCCACAGTCACAACTGCAGAGTATCAGAATATGTCATTGGAGTAACCCACTGCTATGTACAATTCCATGAGGCTGATAAAAGATGCACCGGAGAGTATCTGAGGCCTGCTCAGCAGCATGATCAAATACCCCTGTAAGTGTCAAGTCCCACACCATGGCCAGACCACACTGCATACAGTAACACCCTACCATAACAAAAACATAGGGAATTGCTGCCCAAACAGATTTAGTAAGCATTACAAGCTGTGAATGTAAATGGAAAATAGGAAAGCCATAGCAACACATTACAGGAAAGACACCTAGCAGGCATACAAGGAGGGAATGTAAAGGCCAAATATTGAAGCCATAGCAACAGATTGCAAGAGCCACTGCTATATACCAGTTACACCACAATCCCCACAGGAAAGCACACACACCCATATACACAGTATTACTAGTCGTAGGTGTCAGTTTACATACACACGGAGAAGAGGACACTGGAGGAAGGAATACTCAGCTTACAGAACAACATGCATTGCAGTGTCTACAACACAGCCTGAAATATGATAGACATACCAACCCTTACACTCACAGAACAGTGTCCACAGCAAACTAGCATGGTCCCCACCCTGATAATCTGAAAGGGCTACGCCTACCTAACAGACCGTTTTTATAGCACAGTCCTGTAATCACAGTGAGAACTGCAATCACTACACAACAGGCTGCATGCAATTAGTAAATGCTGGCTAACAATTGGTGCAGAGGCCATCACATGGACATGTGCAGATACCTACAAAAGCATCCTGTACTCCCAGTCCACACATGCAATACTGTCATTGCACCCGCTGGAGGTAGAGAGAGAGAGAGAGAGAGAGAGAGAAAAATTAAAGAAAGAAAGAAAGAAAGAGAAAGAAAAAAAAAACCTGTAACAACAAAACAAAGAGGCTGCCACAGGCCAAGTAACTGCAAGCCTACACAAACATCTGCAACAAACACAGGTAACGTAAAGTACTACTATAATACTCTACATACTGTGAACCCTCCAGATGTGTTATTGGTCTGTATCTATGTATATGAAGATGTGCATAGGGCCGGGGACATACTGAAACTGTCACTGAAGGCTCCACATACATATGTAGGTGACGGTAGCTATGTGCACATAGCAATGTAGGTTGTAGTGCAATGTACAAGTAGGTTGTACAGTAATGGATGTTCAGCAGTACGTTACTGTGTGCATACATATGTGGAACTAAAAAGGAGTATATATATATATATATATATATATATATATATATATATATATATACATATATAACATGTGTATATGTATGTATATCAAGATATGTATGTAAATATATATATATATATATATATATATATATAATATGCATATGTGTATACATAGATAGAGAGGGATGTAGAAATACATAGACATATATAGTTTCACAGTGTTATAGTTTAGTACTAGGCTATCTGCAGACAGTGTATAGAATAGATTTAGAAACTTGCGCCTCTGTATAGTAGTGACACAGTGAAGACCCCCCTACATAATAGCATTAGTTTACTGTGCCTCTGTCTAGTAGTGACACAGAAATTACCCCTGCTGTAAACCTATGATCTCCCATCCACTTGTCAAGAATGCACATGAAGAGTGTCAGTGAGGGTCTCTGCCTAACATGAACTGGGATCCTGTTCCACAGTATGGGAAGCCTCTTAGTGATGGATCTGTCCCTACAGTATGTCCTATTCATATGTGTGCTGAGGTTTAAATCTGTAGCTGTCATGGTTCTGATGGATTTGGATTGTAGGAGGTGCAACATGTACATCAATACCTGATTGGACATGGCCTACTACATCAGGCACAGAACACCCCTACGTAGGCAGTATGCAATGGAATAGAGCATGAGTTAAGTTAGTCTGGCAGCATATGACAGTTGTTGCAGACCTTTGATCCTCCTGGTGATGTACTTATGGGGTCCCCCTAGCTGTTGCAAGTGCCAGGTGAGGTACATACCAAATGGGGCATAGTACACAGTCATGGGCCTGATAAGGGAGGAGTATAGGGGTACAATGACCCCTTTTGATCTGGATGTGAATCCCTTCATGATAAGGTGGGCAAGGTAGGAAGTCTATCCAACCACTTTGGCAACGTGGGTGTCAAATAAGAGGTCAGCATTGAACAGTGTCACCAGGTCTCTGATTACTTTGTCTGTACTCAGTGGGTTATTGTCTATGTGATAATATGTAGGTACCTTGTCCGTCCAAAAGGGTATGAGTATACATTACGTGGCATGCAGTATAAGGCCATGACTCCGGCACCAGTTGTTGGTGTCCGTGAGGCCTGTCAGTAGGATGTATGTGTCAACTGGTGTATCACCTATGGCGCCTAGTATGCAGTCATCTTTGAACATTGTCAGCCACTACCCTCCCATGTCTGCTTCCACATCTGAGAATTATATGCCGAACATGAGCGGTCCCAGGACAGAGCCCTGTGGGACACCACATGTGACTGGCTCTGAGTCTGACATGGCGCCAGTGAGTTTGACTCTAGGGTTTCTATCCATTAGCCAGTTTGCAACCCATCATGTGACATATGGATTTACATTTCAGCTGTTGATCATGTCTATGATGCCAGAGTGTGGTATTGTGTCAAAAACCGTAGGCAAGTCCAGGTAGGCTGTATGGACCGCTGTGCCCTCGTCAATGGCTCTAGTGACTGATTTGAAAAGGTCAACCAGGTTCATAAGGCAGGATCTGCCCTCTACAAAGCCAAACCGGGTGGGATCAAGTGTCTAAGTCCCCAATGTCTCTGTGTATGGGTACCATAATGATCCTTTCCACAGCGTTGCAGACCAGGCTGGTTAAGTTTATGGGGCGGTAGTTACCAGGGTCTGTAGAGGTGCCTCCTGTGTGGAGTGGGACTACTGTTGCTGTATGCCAGTGTCCAGGTACATATGCTGTAGTAAGGCTACGGCTGTATAGCATTTAATGTGCATGTGTAGCTCCTCTTGCAGTTCACGTAGCATGCAACCTGCAATACCATTGTGTCCCATTGATGCTGTGTTTACAGCTCTGCTGAGGGTGGTTCCCAGCTGGACATCTGAGATGACAGGGAGGTTACAGTCAGCTGGGATAAGTAATTCCACATGTGTTCGTGAGGGAGGGGAGAAACCTGCACTCAACCTGTCTGCCAGAATGTTGGCATTATCTGTGTGTTCAGTGTAGCGTTTGTCACTGTGAACTAACTGTGAACACAACTGAGGGTTCCCACCCAGGTGTGTAACATAGCAAAAGAAGGCCTTGTGGTTATCTGTAGTGACCATAGTGATGTCCCTCTCATTGTTGGCCTGGCATGTTTGTAGGACAAAATGTATCTTTGTACTACTGCTGATCAGAGATGCCGTAGCTCTATGGAAGTATGCTCTGCCATGCAGTAGCTACCTTTTGTTGTTATACAATTTGTTCAATTCTGGGGTCCACCAGACAGGATGTCTGCCCTTGGTGGAGAGGGTCATGGTTTCATTTGTGATTGCATGATCCATGCATTCTTGGAGATGTCTGTAGAAAGCATATGCGAAGGTGTCTGCATTGTGGGAAGTGGTTTACACTGGCCCAGTGGGCATTAAAGATACCAACTCATGTATAAGAAGTGTAAAGTCGGCAGGTGAGAGGTTTCCCACTGTAGTCTTTTGTGTTGTGGGGGAGGTGGGATATGTATATCCAGGGGGATTAGTCTGTGGTCAGATGTGACTAGTGAGGGGTATACTTCCAGTGTGTAGCACACTGTCCCCATGTTTGTGATGATCAGGTCTAGTATATTATCTCCTGTTGTGGGAGAGGTGACTAGCTGTTCCATTGCATTTGACATAGTGAATTCCAGGAACCTTTGGGTTAGGGTGTTAGGGGTAGAATAATGCACCCAGTGTATGTTAGGGTAGTCGCAGTATCCCAATATGATGGTGTGTGGTGGGACATTCATATCCTCCAATGTCTACAGGAAGGCTGACTGTGGTCCCTGAGATTGGGAGGGTGGTCTTTAACATGCTACCAGTTGTATAGCAGGTTTGCCTACGGTTATCTGCACCTGGATGGTCTGTGATGCTTCATGTGTTGCCACTAACCTGGAGGTGTGTGTGTCCTCCATGAATATGGACACCCCCCCTCCCTTTTTGTTTTGTCCTGAGTCCTGGGGCCAAAAAGCATGATACAGGGTATAGCCTGGTACCACTGTTGTGCTCTCAGGAGCCTTGAACCTGGTTCTCACTTACTGCACAGACATCGGGATTGGTAGAATATGTACGTACAGATATATGTAATACACACATACATATATAGATATCTGTAGAGACATATACAGATAGATCTGACTGACAACAGATATGTCTGTATATGACTATCTCTCTCTCTCTGTCTCACCCCCTCACACTCTCACTCTCCCTGTGTCTCTCTCTTTCACTCTCTCCCCCTCTCTCCCCACATCTATATGTATATATCTACATCTATATATACATATTTTATATGCATATATATACAAACATATATATATCCATATACAGATATAAATATATCAATATATATATATATATATATATATATATATATATATATATATATATATATATATATATATATATATATATATATATACACATATATAGACTGTGTGAGGCACATGTGTGCAGATGTCTTGCAACAGGTGCCTGGTGTCAAAGGCATGGAGTGAACACCAGTGTGGATACTGGAGTACCATACCCCATTCAAAAACACTGACACCAGTAACCACCACATATGTACATGCCTGCCCATCACTGCATGTGTTAGGGGGGAACAGGGGCAACAAGTGTACAATAGGCTCCACATTGATATACACAGTGGCACACTAGTCCTGTAATACCTGTACATGGAATGTGTCAGCGGACATGGTGTGTCAGCTATGGACATGTAGGTCACTGTGTCCCTCCACACCCCACAATGTCCTACACAGTATGTACCTCCCATGACAGCTACAGATATAGAGAAGGACACAGACATATGCAAGTAACTGTGTCAATGCACTCAAACACCACAAAACGCACACAGACTATCTACATAGAGGTTACCACTGCTGGATATACATAGTTCGGTCACACCCATGACAGTTGTCTAACAACCATGGTAACACCTCCAACATCCACAACACAAATTACCTATGTCTGTCATCCCTGTCACTGCAGAATAGAGCACATGGTGGAGGTACAGGACCCTACCCACAGATATGACATACCCTGTAGTAGACCACACAGAATTAAGAAGCAAGGCTCCCCATGAGTAGATGTCAGACATACCCCTGCTGAATGTCATGCAGATAGGTAATATGCCATATGAGTCACCATGTGTAACTGTTTGTAAGGAGCAGGTACGATCATAACACATGTGTCACAAGGGGCAGGGTAGCATAACAGTATGCTGCTGTAGGCCCAGGGCCAAAAGCACACTACCTACCTAAGACACAATGCACACCCATGAACACATTGCAAACGGAATATGTGAGGTGGAATGAGTGTGCTAGTGACTGGGTGCATGTTGTGTACTGGTGTGATTGCTCACCATGACTGTCTGTCTGTCATGGTAGTGTGTGTCCTTGGTGTGAGGCCAGAGACAGGTGTGTGAGGTATTGCGATCAACACATACCACATTGCCATATGTTGTGCTGTGTTACCCTTAATGTTACTGTGGTGTAGGTAGGGTTATGGCAAGTAAGAGTAGTGTGCATTACCAGTGAAATATGTAACGTGCATTGTGTGCAGTGCATGGGCTGATAATGTTCCCCATACAGTACCTTGATACAAACCCCCAGTGTGAGGATGTGTATTGTACCTGAAACAGTGTGTTGACTGCTGCAGTATACTAGTCTGTCATATGGAGTGTGCCAGGTGCTGTTGCACAGTTGTCGGATGAGCACTGATATCTGGTCATTTACATGTGTATCCCCCAATAGACAGACAGATGCTATATATGGTGCTTAAGTTATATCACTGCAGTTGAGTATTATGTGTATTATGTGTGCTATAGTTTGCTGACAGATATTGCTGACATATTTTCCTTCTCCTTTTCAGGGCCATGGTTCACCAGCGGAACCCTGTCTACTCCGCTGCAGAGGAGGAGGAGATACACCAGAGCCTGGTGCGGGATTTCACTGTACTCTTTTCCCGCACCAGCCAGAACCAGCAGGAGAGGGCTGCACTGTGGCAAGACCTGGTCCATCGGGTAAATGACATAGGCACACATAACCGGACATATGAGCAGGTATGCCATCACTGCAGTGATTTAATTAGGAATGTCCATCAGCGTGCATCGGATATCCACAGGCAGCAGCTTGCCACAGGTGGTGGGGTGGCTAGACATCCCCCCTCACCAGACTGGAGGGACTACTCCTAAGTGTTGTGGCTCCAGCACAGCAGCAACAGCAGCAGCATACATGTGTAATGATGGAGGCTGGGGCCACACAGCAGCAGGACACAGAGCATGCAGGTAACATGCCATGTGTATAGTTGACCATTCTGTTCACTGTTAGGTTATGCATGTGTGAGGTGTGTCCTCATTTTGTAGCTGTAATCTTGGTAATTATTGTGCATTAGTGATATCCTCAATATCTGCAGTACACCTGTGGAAGCTAACTGTTGCACTACTGAACTGTATCATGCCCACAGTATCAATGGCACAGATGTGCCCACTGACGATAAATGTCTCTTTTCTGAAGGTCCCTCTGGTGTAACAGCAATGCAGCCTATCCATGCTGGTGAGTGTGTAATACCATTACCTTCAATACTCTGTATACTAATAGTAATAATAGGCAGAAGCAGTAGTGCTATGTGTTTGATTGCAGGTGTGTTTGTGTCTGTGGGTTGATATCACATATACTGAGGTGTGTGCATGTGTGCATGTGTGCGTGTGCCCATGTGTGCATGTGTGCATGTGCGCATGTGCACATGTGTGCATGTGTGCATGTGCCCATGTGTGCATGTGTGCATGTGCCCATGTGTGCATGTGTGCATGTGTGCATCAGTGGTGACATTGTGTACACATTGTAAGCTATGTTTCCTGTCTTACTCCCACAGGTTCTGGTGCTGCTCTGGTGTCGTGCAGCAGGGAACCTGAATCAGCTGCTGTGGATAGTGATAATGATGATACCTGTGTAATGGCACAGGTAGGTGTGCCAGGGTCCATCATTGGTCAGCCAATTGACACTACACAGCTGTCGACCCCATCAATGTGCACAGTCATCCTGCCAATGCATCCTTTGTCACCAATGTCCCTAGGTGATGGACAGGATACAGTGGGCATTGACCAGGGTAATGTGGTACCGGTGGCACATGCATCCCCACACAGCAGCCATGGCCAGGGTCCTGACACAGTACCACACAGGCAGACGTCCATGGGTTCTCGTGGGAGCATCCGTGGGAGTACCGCCCCTGTCAGACATGCCCACAGAGGTCTTTCAACCTCAGCTATGTTTCGGGCTGTAATTCAGGCACAGTCACATATGGAACGGTACATCAGACAGGGTCTGAGGGAGCTGAGATCATGTCACACAGCCATGAGTGACAGTATGCGTGACATTGCGGCTGCCATCTGCAACTTCACCGAGGTCATTGACAGACGTTGGGGGGACACATTAGATCTGTTCCACAACTACATGTCCATGAGCCAGGGCAATGGTGGACGGTTGAGTCGTCGACGTGGCCGTATGCCAGCAACAGCAGCAGCTGGCAGCCGTCGCGGACGACAACAGGCCCGCGACCGCTCACATAGTGCCAGCAGCAGCCCCAGCAATGCTGGGTATGTGCTGTCATCAGACCACCCCAGGAGACCACGTGCACATGGCGCTGGACAGTCCCAACAGGGACCTGTCTCCAGTCACCAACCACCTGCTTCTGATGACAGTACCCAGTCTGGCTTAGTACCTGATATGGTCCGTAGCACCCCTGCCAGGCACAGGTACTGTGTCCGTGGCCACAGACAGTGATCTGTATGACTTGGCAGGTACAGTCTGTGGCTGTCCACAAACACCTGTATATGGCAGCCATGAGGTGGGACTGTGTGCATTCATACACACATGCAAAGTGATAACACCTAGGGCTACCGCATACACGCACACACTGCATCAACATTGCCCCATCTTCTACTGCTGTCCCTCACCAACACATACACACAGACATGTCAATTGGTTGTATCAGTGGCAGACTCAGGCACACCAGGTACACACCCTGTGCATATGATGAAACTGTGCCACCTCCTACAATCTGTAAAATCGGTACAGGAACAGGTTAACATGGTGCTGATGCATAAGGTGAGTACATAGATGTACTGTAATAGTATGATGTTGACAAGAGTACAGTGTAATGATAGCATTGTGGGTACATACCAGCATGCGTGATGCAGTTACAATATGAATGTCAATGTATTGTTTTGTACACCCATAGTAATTACCACAGTGTTCTGTCTGCACATCTTTGCATACTGGTGGTGAGGCTGTGAAGGGATAGCCACCTACATAGGTAGCACAGGGGATACAACACTGTACATATTGATACTCAATGATGGCCATGTCAACTGCGAGTTGCATGATGTCCACACATGACTCTGCAATGCAGATGTTTCAGGTTGTTGAAATCTGTGCAGTACTACACAACAGGTTCAAGGCTTACAAGAGCACACTAGCACTACAAGGTCACACCTCATACCATGCATGACAGCACCAAAACACAGAACTAACTATGACAGGAGGGAGAGTGTCCATACATGTCAAGGATACTGTGGTGCCAGGACAGGTAGCATACATCATACTAGGTCTGGAACTGCTGAGTGTGGGCTCAGTTTCTGTTATTTGACATGTGTATTATTACAGGTATGAGCACTTGGGTATCAGGCCAGTTATTCAACATTACGAAGGTACGTGGTCTATACACTTGTGTGGGGTGCGGCTGGACCCAGCACGTCTGACCTGTGAATGTCTGGGTACTGGCTTATAGTGCCTGCATATATGCACTGTTACCTACTGGAAGTCATACACCTTGTTTGTTGTAGCATAGTCTACATACAGGCCTACTGACTGTAGCTTTGTTTGTATGCATGTGTGCTTGTTATGTTCCTGAAACACTGATTCCACCTGCAGTGTAGATATACAGTGCCTCTGTGGATCCCTAGCGACATTTGTATTGCTTACTGTACTGATGTCCATGTGTCACTTGACAGAACGTTACTGTTTGTCCTGTTTGCATGTAGCTTGCCTGTAACACATTCCATATGACTTACCTCACATTTGCTCAAGACAGCATTCATATATGCCAGCACTAACAAATCAGGAGCACTACACCCTCACATAGTCACCTTGAGTACCTTGTTCCCCATTAGCCCTATGTGTCGTTACTTAGTATGGGAGTCACAATGCTATGGTAGCATGTGCAAAGGTCACCTGTCGATGTACTCTCAGGTGCAGTTGGTGAATCTGTGAGTCATGTGGCAATGTTACAGCAGCTTCATATACACAGACAACCCTCTCCCCTTCCCATACACGTACAACACATGTGAGAGATGCAACCTCATAGCCAAACTGGGGGCTAAGCTCTGTTAACACAGCACTGGCATTCCCTGTCAGGTGGAGTGGGATACTACAGTGAATACAGTACCAGTCTCCCATAGACCTGCCACGACCGCAATCCAAACACAGACACACACAGGTACATTATTGGGCTCTCAGAATAGCATCCTGCCTGAGCAGCTGACACCTGCAAAGCAGACACACAAGCAAACCTTAAGCCAGAGCGGAGCACATGCAACACATAGCTCACAAAGCCTGTGTGCCAAACAGTCACAGGCCATAAGGCTTGACAACTCACCTGCTACAGTTGCATGAGGTACCTCTATCGTCACGTACACTGAGGTCCTGCTCACAGGCTGAACAAGGTGATGGTCACACTGAGCTGCCCATCGGGCACTATGATCCACCACATAACACAAACATACCAGTCACTGCAAGGCATGTAGAAGTATGACTCAGTCATTGTCTGTGCCAGTGTGTATGACCTCTGACGCACCTCCCTGGACTACATGTTAGGGGACATAGAGGGGCTCTCTGAGCTTGTGGCACAGGCTGGTATGACCCTGGCCTTGAGTAGCATCTCACCCTCACCAAGAATGCTGCCACAATATATAGACAGGATCATCCGTTTCTGCAATTAACGTATCTTTCAGTGACATTCAAAGGGGATCCAATGCCTGTCAGTGTGGGATTACATGCTGGACAAGCCACATTGCTTTGCTTGGGACAGCTTGCACCTGTCACCCATGGGCCGTTGTATATTTGCAGAGGCTGTTGCTACACACATAGTGCCTTTGTATGCATGGCTGACATTACATAGCCACCTACACAGGTATCACACGGGATAGGACACTAATAGCAATGCTACTCAACAGCAGCAGTGTAAACTTCAAGATGCATGCAGTGGAAACTGTCCTTAGCATGGGGTACAGCAATATCCGTGCAGTAACAGACTCCTGGTACAAGGCTCCCAGGTACACACCATCAGTGCCAGGTCATTCCTGATACCATGCTTGTCATCCCGTACACATGCACCACACCAGAGGGGGGATGTATCCTAAGGCACCTGAGATACACCCACCCCCAGGTTGGTAGCACTGCACAAAGCATCAGAGCCTCTCCATGTGCAACACACAGTGGGTTAGACTGCCTTCAGGTTCATAGCCTGGCACACACCACACTCTCATACCCAGGAAACCCACTTGGACTTCCTGACAATACTGGGAATATGACGGTCTCTACACACACCATTATATGGTTGTACTGCGACTACCCAAACATACAGTGTGAGCATTCTTCTAGCTGCAAGACCCTATCGGAAGGGTTCTTATCATTCATTCCCTGCATTGCTATGGAACAACTTGTTACCACTTCCACAAGTGGTGACAACATGCTGCACCTGTTCATCACCAACATGTGGACTATATGCTCCAGAACTATCATGTATCCCTCGCTGGTGAGATGACACCATCTACAACCCACACTGTATAGTCACATACCACATGCAGCCCCTGCACACAACACCACAGTCATACAGTTGTCTGATGCATATTCCATGTATTCACATGAGGCAGGCTTTGGACATGGGATCTCTTGCAGTTCACAGGTACATATGTGTAGGTGGCACACACATACATCATGTGTGCATTGATATTACTGATATAATGTATGTCGTGCAATATTGGGAACAACACCCCACACACATGGACAAACTGTGTGACAAAAATACACATGGCATTTGTAGGATACAAACCCCTACCTATGTTAGATCACTTGTGAGGGTCGCAGTAGCAGAGTGTGCTATTTGCATTACTGGGAGGATTGCTTTCTCCTGATGTACTTATAGGGTGCTGACATCATCAGTGTTTAGACAGTGGAATATGCAGCATGTGTTGTGTAGTAATAGTTGCCAAAAGGGACATTTCTCATACACATGGAATTATACACACTACTCCCCCACACACATACTGGGCATTTGCAGGATTCAAACCCCTACCTAACTATGTTATGACACTTGTAAGAGATGCATTAGCAGAGCGTGCTATTTGCATTACTGGGGGGATTGCTTTCTCCTGCTGTACTTATAGTGTGCTGACATCATCAGTGTTTAGACAGTGGAATATGCAGCATGTGTTGTGTAGTAATAGTTGTCAAAAGAGACATTTCTCATATACATGGCATTGCACACACTACTCCCCCACACACATTCACACACACACTGGGCACTTGCAGGATTCACACCCCTACTTAACTATGTTATGACACTTGTGAGAGACGCATTAGCAGAGCACGCTATTTGCATTACTGGGGGGATTGCTTTCTCCTGCTGTACTTATAGGGTGCTGACATCATCAGTGTTTAGACAGTGGAATATGCAACATGTGTTGTGTAGTAATAGTTGCCAAAAGGGACATTTCTCATACACATGGAATTGCACACACTACTCCCCCACACACATTGAGCACTTGCAGGATTCAAACCCCTACCTATCTATGCTATGACATTTGTTAGAGACGCAGTAGCAAAGCGCGCTATTCACTTTACTGGGTATAGTATTTGCTCCTGACATATGTATAGTTTGCTGACATCATTATGGATGAAGAGGTATGTACATCTGTGACTATCCATCAGTACAGGGGCGAGCATATCTATGCATTAACTTTGCACAGGCACAGTGGCCTACTGTACTGTGGAGGCAGATGCCAAATACACTGTGGATAGCCTTCTGTATTCCCTAGGGACAACAGTCAAGTATTGCACTCTGCGGCCATATGTTTACCTGTCAGATGCAAGTATCTGTTGCTCATATACTATTTGTGGGTCTTTATTGTCATAGCCTTCCCTATTTCATTAAACAACATGTGTATTGTGGGACATGTTTGCATATGAGTGGGATCCAGTACTTTACTTATGTCTCTGTTGTAACTTCACTGTGTGCACTGGGCAGATGTCTGTATTGTGGAAGGTTCCTGTGTTAACACATAGACATACCAGATATGTGTGTGCAACTGCTGAACTGTGACATGGCCTAAGTGTGTGAGCATGCCTAGTTCGCAGTTTGTATGGCTTCTTGACTGCCACATCTCATTTATCTAAGTGTGCGAGCATGCCCAGTGTGACCTTTCCTTATGTTGGGATCTGTGGACCAACACATTTCTGTTTGTGTGTGGACACCATCTATATATCACATGTACAGTTGAGTGTTGGACATCAGGTTGTGTTCTTACTGCCCAACTGCTTTGTGTCTGAACCTAACAGGCATTACGCTGTGCCTGCAGGGTCGCCATGGGATAGTTTGCGTACAGTTGTCATCATCCTTTCCTGCTGACCAAACAGTTGTATTGTCGTATCGTGTACTGGTGCAGAACTTTCACTGTGGTGGTCAGTATAATCGTTTTCAGTCCTATCACTGCTTGTAATATTTATAGTGAGCACACCAGACTGGTTGAGGGCCAGTTGTGCAGATATGACCATGTTGCATTTTGTTCAGATATGGACAGCATAGTACATGATTGTCTGACATTGTTAATGTATTCCACAACTTGTGTGGACAGTGACAAACAATGGCCATGTGCCCTAGTCCATTTGTAATGCTAGTCAGAGAGTGTTTGTCCTTCAACACACATTTACTGGTGTTTGCCATGACATATGTCATGGTTAATGTGCTGTGCCTCTGTCTACCCGTGACATACAGGTGTTATCCAGGGTACGCCTACCATCTCCCATCCAGTCATCATGATTCCTCTTGATGACAGTCACTGAGGGACTCCCTGGAGATCCTGTAGTGGGAGTTTAATCATGGGTGGAGTGAGCTTCTGGGTCATGGCCCAATCGGTACAGCATGTCCTGTTTATGTCTGTGCTGGGGTTCAGGCCTGTCAGCTGCATAGGTCACCAGCATTCAGTGTTTACATGGTACCAAATGTCCATTGATACCAGGTTGGTCATGGCTCTATACATCAGGCACAGTTCACCTCCAGCCAGGCAGTATGGCACTGTGTGGAGCTGCAGTTTCTTTACTCAGGTGACACATGGCATCTGTTACAGCTCTGCGATCCTCCTGGTGGGGTATTTGTGGGGTCTTTCTAGTTGTTGCAAGTGTCTGCTACAGTACATCCCTGAAGGGCCATTGTACACAATTGTGAAGCTGCTGATGGATGACTGGAGAGGCACATTGACCTACCCTAACCAAGCTGTGCTTACCGTCATGATTAGGTGGGTATATGGTATGTTTCTGTAACCACTACAGACACATGGTTGTCACATGCAGGATATCTATCACCTTGTGTCCCCAGGTCTCTTATTGCTCCTGATGTACTTACTGGGTTAACACCTATGTGGTAATTTCTGGCCATGTACTGTGTTTCCACAGGGGTTGACTATACAATATTCTGCATTTAGCTTGTTGACATGGCTGTGGCACCACTTGTGTGTTTCTATGTGTGCCTTTTGTAGGTTGCTTGTGTCAGCTGGAGGGTCCGATATGGTTGCCTGTTTGTAGTCCTCTGCAAACCTGTTCAGACAGAGTCCGTCCATGTTGGCCTGTACCTATGTGACATATATAGCATACAAGAGAGGTCCCAGGACCATGCCTTGTGGGATGCCAGTTGTACCTGGTTTTCAGTCTGCCATGGCTACAGCATGTCTGCCAGGTCAGTTCTGTCCTTCAGCTGGTTTGCAACCCATCTACTTGCAAAGGGGTTTATAGTTAGGCTGGTGAGCTTATCTGTACCGCCAACTAGGGTATTGTATGGAAGGGTTTAGCAAGGTCCAGATAGGCTGTGTGATCAACATTCCCCACATCAATGGGCTTGGTGCATGTTTCACATGAGTCAGACATGTGTAAGGGGCAGGATCTGCCCTATGACCGCCACACTGGGTAGGGTCCAATGTCTGTAGATACCCAATCTCGTTATTCATGGGATCCATGATCATCCTCTCCATTACTTTGCCAACCTAGATATTCGGGGTTGAGGGATGATAGTTTGCAGTATCCATTCAGGCACCCCCTTTGTGGTGTGGGACCACTGCTGCTGTACACTGCTCTTTGGGTACATATCCTGTGGTAGGACTGATAGTGCACAGTAATGCTATTTGCTGTACCATTCTTCTTACAGTACTTGTTGGACACAACCCAGGACACCATCTGGTACCATTGATGCTGTGTGCTGTGCTCTGTGGATGCTGGCTGTTACCTCAGCATCTGCAATGTCAGGGGGCCAGCACTCTCCTGGGATAGATATTTGGCAGTTAGGTGCTGGTGGGGAGGTTGGAAGGAATCTGTTCGGTAGGCTGTTGGCAATGTGTGTGGGTTTGGTGTATTGTTTGTGATATTAGAGTGCTGTAGAGCATATCTGTGGATTATCACCATGGTTCCTACCATCAGGTAGGACAGCTGTGTGATAATCCTTTGTGTCCTGCACAATTTGTATCATCATAGGTTCATATGTTCATACTAGGCTATCTACCCTGGCCTTGTTTGAGCACAGACAGACTGTGTGTTGGTCTCAACACCCCTTGCAATGTGCATATTATGCCCATGTAGGGTTTACTTTCCTAGATGTGACACAGGGATGGCCCCCAGTGTACACCTACTATCTCCCATGCACTTCACCGGATTTCTCTTGTTGAGTTTGTGTGTGGAGCTCAGCCTATCATGGACTTGGATTCTGTTCCAGAGTGTCAGTAGCCTCTGGGTTATGGATCTGTCCCTCCAGCACATCCTATTAATCTATGTGTGGAGGTTCAGATATCTCGCTGTGGTGTGTCTGCTGGATTTGGAGTTTCTGCAGTGGAGCATGTCCATTCATTCTGGATTGGACATGGCCTTGTACATCAGGCATACATCACCTCTGACTGTGCAGTATGCTTCTGAATTGGGCTGTGGTTTCTTCAGCCAGGCTACAGATGTCCAATGTTTGGACCCTTTATCCTGTTGGTGGGGTATATTTGGGGTCTTTATGACTGCTGCATGTGTAAGGTAAAGTACATCCGAACTGGGGCATTGTTGTCACGTATGGGCCTAATAAGGGAAGAGTATGGGGGCACAGTTACCTCTGTAGCTCTACATGTGCATCCTTTCATATTAAGGTGGGCAATATAGCAGGTCTTCCTGGCCACCTTGGCAATGTGAGTGTCACATGACAGGTTACCATCCACTTGTGTCCCTAGGTCCATGATTACTATTGCCACCTATGTCATACTTTGTGTGTGCCTTGTTTGGTATTTGTTGAGACATTCATACTCTGAAGTGTCTTCAGGAAGGCTGGCTGGGGTACCTGGGTTTGTGTGTGTGGTCTGTAGCAGGCTACAAACAGGTACACAGTTTGAGACAGTGTTACTTGCCCATGGATAGTCCATGCTGCTTCTTGCTGTGGTACCAACCTGGGGGTGTGGTTATTCTTGATAATTACTGGTAGCCACACTCCTATTGCCATGTGTTCCATGTTTTGGAGCTGTAGAGTATGGTATGAGGTCTAACCTGGTAGTATTAGGGTGCTCTTCTGGGCCTTGCCCAGGTTTCTGTTACAGAACACATATTACCATTCTCCATGCTGTGGTGTGTTTGGTCTGCATGCACCTTGCAGGTTAGACTTCTGGCATTGGGTAGCATTACGTCCAGGTTATTATCCCTTGTGCTACCTATGGTGGTGGGTTTGTGTTTCCAGACTTACCTATTCCAGGCACAGTGGGGGTGACAACAGCCTTTGCCAGTATCTACACAGACAGGTGTGCTGAGTGCGTGACATCCCTAGCAGGTGGGGCATCATGTCTTGCTCGGCATGTCAGCCCAGGCTGTCAGCCATGTGTTCCCCCTTGCTAACAGCAATACCTCAGCCAATTATTGTACTTGATCTTGTTGTCTTCATAGTGTGTCATCATGCTTGGTGAGGGTGAGATGTTAGGTTGGGTCTTCATGTTTGCATATACTAGATGGTGTTACATTGCTTAACACATGACAATCATGCATCAGGTAGTGCTGCAGGGCTGCCTCTGTCGGATGCACATACTACACTCCCTGTACATGTTTGAGAGCAGGTTGTGTCATGTTAGGCATACCTGTTACTATATGAGTGAGTCAGAGAGGGGTATCATTCCCAGGGTTCCTACTGAGCCAGTGTATGTGCTATGCATTGCCTCTTTGCCAAGGCCACTGCATACTGGGCACGCCTCCTTCTGCCTACTGGGGCAGGCTCAGGTTGTTCCTCCTCTGAGTCACACTCTGCCTGTGATGGCCTTGGCAATGGTGGGGGGCTATTTGTCCCGGCCCTATGCTGGTCCTGCTGCAGCTGTTTTCGCAGGATCATATTATGTAGCATAGCACATACCATGACAATTTGGGTACATGTAGTTGGTGAGTACTGCAAGGCTCCACCAGATGTGTCTAGGCACCGGAACCGTGACTTGAGCAGCCCAAACACACGCTCTGTTACATTACGTGTTTGTGCGTGTGCCTCATTTTGGCGTTCCTGTTCAGGTGTGTGTGCATTTCTGATGGGTGTCATCAGCCACGGCTCCAGTGCATAACCTGCAGGGCAGCCAGCACACACATTCATTATTATGCCCTGGGCATCACACATGACCTGGCAGTTGATGGAGGGGAAGCCCTTGCGGTTAATGTAGGCCCTACCCCACTCACCGGCTGGTGCTTTGATGCATATGTGTGTGCAGTCTATTGCACCCACTACCTCAGGGTATTCCGCTATTTGCTGGAAGAGATGCATATTGCTGGCCAATACCTCACAGGCATTGGAGAAATATACATGCTCACCGACATGTGCTGACATGGCATCCAGGAACTGGTGCAGTACCCTGGAGGCTGATGCCTGTGATATCCCCATCATATCACCAGTTGGTCTCTGGAAGGTACCTATTGCTAGCATTCTTAGGCCAACACATACCTTTTTTTCCACTGGGGTGGGTTCCCCTCTGTTGGTTCTGTGTGTGAGGCATGGCCTGCACTCTCAACAATTTTCTGCAGGAGGTCTCTGTCCACTCTATAGTGCTCCACTATCTCCAGCTCATGTAACCCCTGGTAGGTGACCCTGGGCCTGTACACTCTTTTCCGTCTCCTCACTGTGGGTTGTCTGGCAGCATTTCCATTGTCACCACCCTCAGCAAGTCTCCTATGTCTCCTTATGACAGCTATGGCAGCCCCTAGCATGTTTGGTCTGAGTGCAGCTTTTTCAATTTTCACTTCTACTAGCTTACTCCTGTCTTGCTGTGTCTTTTGAGAGAAACATACTGCAATGCTGTTTGCAGTGTTTTAAGTGCTGGGCTAGGCTTGTATTCTGCCTGTGTAATTGCCTGCTTCTAATTGTTTTCACCTGCTAGCTCTACCAGTATTCCCTGCTAGCTTCCTACTATTTCTTCTGCTTCCTTTTTCCTCTCTGTTTCCTCAGGGGGGAGCATCGCGCATACCAGTGAAAACACACTCACAGTGGCTACCATGCACGCCCACATGCTTACACGGACTGGAATCTACTTATTCGGGTTAAAACGTGCGCGCACCAGTGCAAACGGGTTTATAGATCTTTACACAGGCTCCTACATGCTTACTCTGCCTTACACGTGCGCACTCTGTCTTACTTGCGCCTCCCAGCGCACACATGCTCGCATGCACGCACAGCAAGAAACTTTGGTGTTGGCCACAGTGTACACCTTCCATTTCTTGACTTTCCCATGCTTATCTGTTGACACTCCTCTTTTTATGCTGTGTGATTGACATCTTTCACATACCACTTTGCTCCACTGAGCTTGGTTTCTTCCTGACATTCCCCCCTGCGATGTCACCTATCTCCTACTCTTTTACTCCCCCTTATCTAACTCGTACACTACATGGAATGTGCTTATTTGCTATGTGACAGTGTGATTCACTATCCTACCACTCATTTACATAGGATTGCCTACTAATGCTTAGTTACATGTCTTACACTCAGCTTCCCCACTTAGCATCCACTAGACGGTGGCCATGTTGTTTTTGGTCTGCTAGTCCCTCCATTGCAAATCCATGCATTACATAAAACCCACATTTGTGGGTTTCAAACCTTTATTTTTCTGTTTTATATAGCGCAGCCCGTTTGTGCGGGGCTGTGCTGCGTTTAAACATCGCCGATCTCCGAAAAAAAAAATTTATTTTATTTCATGTTTGCATCGGGTTAACATGCCAATGGCCACATATTTGGCCATTGGTATGCTGACTGCAACATTTGCACACTTTATTTGGAGCTGTTTTGGCTCCATTGTGTTATTTGCAGTAACGTACTCAGTTGTCAACTGAGTACATTTCTGCACCTAACACGACTCTTACATGGGCTGGTTTCAGCTTCGTGGATCGCTAATCTACCTCATTTGCATGCCTTTCGGCTGCAAGTGGGGTGATTAGCATATCCACGACCTGCCCGTGTAAAAGTCATTTTAGCTATCTCTTACACAGGATTTTGGGCTGTTCCTGGATCGCGATGGCTGCACGGAGTCTTACACGACTCTTAGACTCCGCACAAGCCATCGTGAATCCTGCCCAATGTCAGTCATACATTGGTAAGAAAAGAAAATATATCAAGTAAGATTCTACAGTTAAAAGTACCCTTTCAGATGACTGAGCCTAAAGGGACCAGAGCTCCAGCATGTGATCAGAGAGGAATTTGGGGAGTTAATAGTAGTATGGGTAGGGTTATGTGATACAAGGGCATAACAGGTACTAAGAAGGTGTGATTTGAGGGAGTTTTTGAATATGGATGTGGAGGGGGCAGTGGACACGGATGGGGAGGAGAGTTCCAATTTCTGGCAATGGTGTGGGAGTAGAGCGCTTTCCCTGCATTATTGTTAGCCTTGGTGATGGAGCGGAGAGATTTTTCACTGGATCTTAGGTACCGGTTTGCAGTATAGATAGTAAGTAGGTTGGATAATGAGGGTTTTTTTCAGGATATTTGAGAATATTGTAGGCTGTGCCCAGCTGGTGATAGTTAAGTAGCTGTGGTAGCTCAAGCCATTTTAGTTCTTTTAGTGCAGCACTGTGATGGGATCTATAGGATGAGTTAGTAGCAAACTTGGCTATTTTATTGTAGCATGATTCTAGTTTGTCTAGGTCACATTGTCTGATTTGGGTAAAGATTGGTGCTGCGTATAATAGAGTTGAGAGGAGGTGGCTTTGTGCAAGAGTGACTCTTGCTTTTTGTGAGAGAAAGGACTTATGCCTGTATAGGGAGCCTAGTTTTTTGTGTACTAGTTTTATGGTATGTGAGATGTGAGCACCAAAGTGGAGATTATTGTCTCTTTCAATGCCCAGAAGTTTGGTGTGGTTAGAAGGGGAGATGGTGGTGCCGTCCTTAGATGTTATGGTAAAGGAGAGATTTTTTTTTTATCTATTAGGGGTAAATAGTAGCAGTTTTGTCTTTCTGGGATTTAGAATTAGTTGGATACCCGATATCCATTTTTCTACCGAGATAAAGGTATCTTGAGTGAGTGTATGTAGGGTGGTGGGAGATGAGGTGGAGCAGATCAGGGTTGAATCATCCGCATATTGTATGAGTGTGGCATGTTGTGTAGAGCATTTGGGGTTATTTGTGAAAATAGAGAACAATAGCTGGCCCAGTATAGAGCCCTGTGGGACTCCTATGGTGTTTGGAAGTTGTGTAGACAGAGTTCCTTTCCACTGGACTGATTGTTGCCTGTCAGACAAGTAGCTTCTGAATCAGGCTATAGTAGAGGAGGTGAAGGATAATGATGTTAGTGAGTCTAGTAGAATGGAGTGGGAGATCATATCAAATGCTTTTGAAAGGTCTAGGAAAATGGCTGATACATATTTGTTATCATTCCTGTGAAGGTTTATATAATTAGTGAAGGATAGAAGGGCTGTGGTAGTGCTGTGATGTGGACGGAAACCGTGTTGTGCGGTAGATAGTAGATTGTGTGTGTTAAAAAATGTCATCACTTGCAAGTGGATGCATTTCTCAATAATTTTGAATAAGGGGCAAAGGATGGCAATAGGTCGGTAGTTGGAGAATTCATAAGAATTACCTCCTTTATGGAGAGGAATGATGTGAGATACTTTCCAGAGTTTGGGTATGTAGGATTCTAGTTTGGAGCGGTTGATAAGGATGGAGACAGGATATGATAGGGAGTCACTAGCCATTTTTAGGTATGCAGCAGGTATGTTATCAGCTGCTAATGTGGTTGGCTTTAGTTTTAGGAGGAGTTTTTTGATAGTTGAGGTGGGCACTGGTGATAGGCTGAAAGAGGGGGTGGTGTGGGATAGGTTAGGTTGTGACTGAGGTAGACTGTTTTTGGTTATTTGACTGGACAGGGCTAAGATGGATTTAGTAAAATGGTTATTAAATTGAGAAGCTATGTCTAGGGTATTGTTAGTAGAGATGGGTGCTGGAGTTGTGGTTTTGCCTGGCTTTAGTAGGGAGTTAATGGCATGCCAGAATTTTGTGGACTATTTGAATATTTCCTGTGGGCGCTAAGAAAATAGTTTTGTTTGTTTATTTTGGATTCAGCCTTGGCCTTGTTTCTAAGCTGTTGATAGTATTGTCTGGAGCTAGGGGGTTTGTCAGTTTTCCAGATTTTCCAGGCTTTATCTCTAGCTTTTAGTAAGGCTCTGGTGTCCCTATTTAGCCAGGGTGCGTAGTTGGCTTTAACTCTGATCTTTCTGCTGGGAGCTAGACTGTTAAGGATGTTAGAGAAGGTAGTATTGAAGTAGTCTACTGCCTGGTCTAAACCGAGTGTCTGTAGTGGTTCCCAGTTGCAGTGGCTTAGGGCAGTATTCAGGTATCATGGGGTAAGGTTACGGTCATCTCGTACAAATTTGTAGACTACTGGTTTGGGGTGATTGGAGTGTTTCTGGAGTAGGAAGGTGGGGAGATGATCACTTAAGTCATCTGGGAGACAGCCTACTGTATAGTATAAGCCTTGGATATTGAAATGCATATGACATTATTTGTAATAAAGGACAAGGTTACATTATTTTAAGAGCTCATTACAGGCTTTACCTGCAAACTAAACAGAATGCCAATATATCGTGTGTGGTCCATATCCTGTGCAGTAATCCTTTAAGCAATGTATGTTGAGCTTGTTTCCTGTTTGCTTTTCATTTTTTACTTTGATCATGTTTTCCCCATGAAACAAGTAGATAGTTGTTGTCAGGCAGCAGGTCTTTTTTGGATAAGAAACATCTTTACAAGTGGGGGTGTCCCAGAGATTGCTACTTTCAGAATGTTACTTGGTACTTTAATAAAGCTGAATATAAATTATAATTAGAACTGGAGTACAACAAGAAGTGGTTTCAGTTGAGTGCTGCTTGTTTTTCTTATACTTGATTTTGACTAGCATTCCAGTAACGTATTTAAAAAGTAATTTATTTTTTCATGTCTCACAACCTTTTTGTTTCCATATAGATATTAAGTAAGCTGTCATGCAGCCAGTGGATTGAAATATGTTTTTTCTTCTACACTTCATTTTGTCTTGATTGGACTTTCATAATGATGGTTTGGCACCCAAGGCAGAGTATTTAACTAAAGTTACAGTTTTTTGTGGTTTTGAGCATAGCTCCTCCCCTTTCTAGTTGGCGACACCCATTCCCATTGACCCCACCCATTCAGCTGTCTCCTGCAGCCCCCCTTTGATTTGAAGTCACCAGCCGCCACTAGTAGCAACTGCCATTTCAACTCATGATCTTCAAGATGTAACTTAACTATGTTACTGTCTAAGTACCTCACATTCTCATGTGTAGTTACCTGTAACTCTAAACTTAAAACCATGACCGTGGCTATCCTTACAGTGCCTAGCTAGAGCATTATCCATTTTTTTGTTTACTAATAGCATAAATATGCTCATAAATCCTGTCACGCAGTCTACAGTCGGTCTTACCAACATAGAAAGCTGGGCAGGCATTGCACTGTGATAGGTACACCACTGATCTGGAATTACAGTTAAACTTACCCTTAGTGTAATAATTGTAGTTTCTCACTCAAAATGTGTTACCTGTTTCAATGTAATTGCAATATCTACATGCAATACACCTATACATTTCCACAGTTTGGAAAACCAGATATTGCCCAAATGTTTATATGAAAATGTGGGGTCTATATCTGTTCGTCAAAGTCTAATTACAGTGAAGGGCTGTTCATCGAACCAAAATCACTAAATAGCCATTCATCGAATGTTCACATCAGAGAACGTTTTTCCTAGGGGTGCAAATGACTTTGTCAACAGACCAAATGACACACACACACACACACACACACACACACACACGCACGCACGCACGCACACACACACACACACACACACACACACACACACACACACACACACACACACACACACACACACACACACACCACAGTACATCAAACCCACTGAAGTGGGGGGGGGCTATGCACCCCACACCCCAACCACTTATATATACCAACTCTGAGATTACACTACAGTGGGAAAGGGGCAAATTTCCATATGTTGGCCAAGCCATTTTCTTTCCTGAGAAAAACGTTCACTGATGTGAACGTTTGATAAGTGGCCATTCAGTAGTTTGAGTTCAATGACCAGTTATTTGTTGTAATTAGATTTGGATGAACTGCTATAGATCCAAAAAATTGTTTATATTGGCAGGATAACAGTATATAAAAGTTTTGACAGATGCAGAATAGAACTTGTCAAAGGTGGATCATTATCAAAGAGTGTCCTAGGCAGGATAATGGAACAGGCTGCCCCCCATGCATCCTGCATTGTCCCTTTACTTGGCCATTTCTCTCTCTTCATTTACCATAAGCAGTGTTGAAACCTGTCAGTGTGATACTATTTTCTTCTTTACTTCTACAATGATTACAGATAGTTTAATTTAATTTAACACTTTATTTCAAATTTAGCACAAACACTAATGGCCATTATTGAAACAAAACAATACAGTCTCACAATGAAATTAGACGTGGCATGAGCAACAGTAAACATCTCTACCCTTTCAATTTGCATTAATTGAAGCTGCATTGAAACCTACATTCATAGAAAATGCATTTGGCTAGTGAAGAATGCACCTTTGAGATATTTTATAAACCATGGGCCCCACACACATTTTTAGGACCATTCATAATTGCAGGTGTTCTTTAATTCAGCTTTCTGATTGTATTACATTATATTCCTTGTTTAATATGGTACCACTTGTTAGATTGTGTTTTAAATTTAGCGTCGTCACCTCACAGTAAGATGTTGTCCTGTTCGATTCTCAGCTAAAGCGTCTTCTGTGTGGAGACATGCGTGAATGGACGTACCTTCATTGAAGGTTGTGCGTCAAGGCTGGCAACTCAGTGCGTAAAGATCTACTGCCAATCATTAGCGGACTGGAGTTCCGCTGTGGCGACCCCTAACTGGGAAAAGCTGAAAGATACAAGCATTTCCCAGTAAGCATGAAATAAAATGCAAGGATCAATAATGACAAAACTACATGCTTTAGAACATTTCAACCAAAAAGGTCACTCAAACTGCAGTCATTATAATTCCCCAATATCAGTCAATATGCACAATCTCTGCAGACCTCAAAGTCATCTGAATAATTCCATACTGAATAGAACTATAATTAATGAACAGGTCATTACATTTTTAAAGAATGGTGTGTGTGTCAGAAATCAATCTAGAGGATGTAGTAAAAGAAACCACAGCCTTCTGTAACAAAAGCAAGCATTCTACCTACTGCACCACTGGCACTTAAAAACACAGCCATGAAACTCTACAATTGCCATTGACAGGCTGTAATCCTCATTTACAAAAACAATCAAACAAAAAAGAAATAAAATTAAAGGAGACGTAGCAGATGATGTAAAAATTTTAGAAAATTCCTTGTCAATAATTAAGATTAGGGTTTGACTATTGCATACACACCCACACACGGGCGCGCACACACACACACACACACACACACACACACACACACACACACACACACACACACACACACACACACACACATGCACACATGCACACATGCACACACACGCACACACTCACATACACAGACACACAGGCACACACATACACAAAATGCATGTGCACACAAACAGTGCACAGGCATGTGCATACACCGACACACACACACACACACACACACACACACACACACACACACACACACACACACACACACACACACATTTATATGTTAAACACTTATGCAAGCACACAGGTACACACACAAGCCGATTCACCCATACACACACAGATACACACATTCAGACACTCATGTGCACATGCACACACAAACACACAGACGTACATGCACACACACACACACACACACACACACACACACACACACACACACACACACACACACACACATCCACCCATAAACAAACCTCTCCAGTTGATCACACTCACAGAAACACTCACCACTCTCACACCCAAACACAGCATGCTCCTACACACAGACACACATCCAGATTCTTAATTTCTTACCAAATTCCCCCCAGTGTGACCACCCAGGTAGACACATATACACACACATATGAACACTTACCACCCACACACACACACACACACACACACACACACACACACACACACACACACACACACACACACACACACACACACACACACGCACGCACACACACAGCATGCTCCAGCACACACATTCACATTCTTAATTCCTTGGCTAACACCCAGTGTCTCCACCCTGGCAGACACATACACACGCACACACATAACTTCATTTATATCCCAACAGAAAATGACACATATGTCCACAAACATATATATATATATATATATATATATATATATATATATATATATATATATATATATATATACTGTAACACATACTCCTATGTCATCTATGAATGTAACCTCAACTGTAACTGCTTTCACAGTAGTGAATGGGTAACCATAGTCTTTTGATGGTGTTCATTTTTTTCACCAGCAGTGAAAATTTAAAAGGACAAGACATTATCTGAATCTGCAGCACCATAAATTGGTAAAAACTGGCATTTCAGGGATAGAGAAACTACCTAATTAGAAGTAGCTGCTCTCTTAGGCTAATGCATTGGCATTCAGCTCTGCCAGTGAAACCGCCCTCTGTGCCAAAGCTCTGACTAGTGGGAAGCCTCAGCAGTAAGATGGTTTAAGAATCAGAAAGATTTACTATGAAGGGGAAATATGACTATTTTAAAGTTTCTTCCTTGCTATATGCCTTTTCTGAATCCCATCCCTGATCTTGTGAATTATGGAGTCTCCCTTATGGGCCCCAGTGTTAATAAGCAAACATGCCCACTGTTAATAAATATACCACTGGATAGCATTGCTCATAACTTCAAATCCCAACTCTGCATATGTCACTGGGAAGGATGGCCCAGGCTAAGCTGCTGCCTCAAAAATACATTTTTACACATATTTTTCATACCTTTAGTTTTAAGACTTTTTCAGGTAGATTGGTTTATGGACTGCTGTGTGAGTAAATCTGACTTTTTCAAGTTTATAGGTAAACATTTTTTTCTTTTTGTTTTTTTCCCTTTTTTGTGGTATTTTATTTGAGGAGTTTTCTTTAGCTTTAAAAGTTTCAGATTTTGACAAAAAGTAAATGCATTTTGTTTAAGGACCTGGGATAAGTTGGCATACTGACTTTTCTGACTAATCCAACAAAGTGTTCCTAGGTATTTCTCAGAGATCTTCCTTTATTTTTAACAACATTCATCTACAGCCAGTTATCCTCTCTCTTCCTGCTGCTGTAAAGCTATGTAATTCTTTCCTTCTCTGACTTTCTGGAAACTCCTCCCAAATTTTCTTGTACCAGCTGTAGCCATACCCTTAAGATGAATTGCCTTCTCCACATACCTCTGTCTACATGAATTCCAGTTCCATCCTCGACTCTTTTCAGTTCATGACCATTTCTCTATCACTAGGCTTAATCCAAAATAGCTCATGAAATTGTCACCTTGTCCATCTGTCATAGTCATTCTGTCAGAAAGTATCTTGTGTTTACAGCTCCCCTACCAAAGATCATTCCTTGAAAATTTAAAATCTGGTGTCATCCTGTTCTTCTCCCTCCATTCATCCAGCAGTTCATATTCATCCGTTCTTTTCATGTTTTTCAGGCATCTATGCTAACATTCTACCTTCCCATATAGCTAGTCTATTTCTGGTTTTAATGACGCAGTTTAATTCCCACAAATGCTATTTTTATCCCCCACCCTGAAAACCTGTTTAAATATTATTCCACATTCCTACAAAAACTTCTCAACATCAGTATTTTGCTCTTAAAAGGATAATAGTAAAAACCTTCTGCCCTTCTTCACAACTTTTAGTTTTACCTATTTCCACCCTAACCTTACCCTAGTCAACATGACTACTCCTCACTTCCCTTCTCTGTTTGTTCTGGATGCTCTTAACTGTTTTACAGCTTCTGTTTTGCATTTTTCCGTCATTATCATCATCATCAACCCCCTTTTTTCCCATTTTCTACATGAGGTCGGGGTGTCATGTTAATTGTTGCCAGCTCTCTCATGATTCAATGCTACACTCCTTTTTTCTTCGACATCCATGCCTGACTGTCACAGATTTTCTCTCACACAATCCATCCATGTCTTTGTTGGATGCCCTTGTTTCTTTTTAACTTCTTCCTATCTGTCCCAAATATTTTTTTACCAAATTTTCTTCTGCTTTTCTGCACATGTGCCCAAACAACTGTAATCTGCTCTCTTTGATCTTTTTTGCAATTGGAGCTATTTGGCTTCTGCTCTTACGTCCTCATTTCTTTGTTGTTCCCACAGTCTGCATCCTGCCACCCATCTCAGGCATGTCACCTCCTTCAGTTCCTCATCTGCTCTGCCTTTACTGCCCAGGTTTCTGTACCATACAGTAGTGCTGGTCACACCACTGTCTTGTACACCTTACTTTTCAGTTTCTTTGGCATTCTTCTGTCATACACTACACCTGACAGACTATGCCAGTTTGTGGCAGCCCCTTAGATTCTACCTTTGACCTTTTCATTCACACTTTCCTTCTCCTCAACCAACCTTCAGATACTTGAAGCTATTAATCTGTTCCATTATTTTCCCTTCTATCTCAACTCTTTGCTTCTTCTGATTTCCACAATTTGCTGCCATTGCTACTGACTTATCTGTACTTAGTTTTATTCCATGTACCTTCAGTTTTGCATTCCATTCCCCTATACTTTGTTGATGTCCTTGCTCAAAATTTTCCTGTAATGCCACATCATCTGCATACAGATCTGTCCCCTCTGACCTGTTTGTTAATGTAATCCATTACCAGTTTGAATAACAGTGGGCTGAGAGCTGAACCATGATGTACACCCATTCCAACTGGGAACCCCCCTGTGAGACGGAATACTGTTGGTACTTGAGTCATTGGATCCTTGTACATAGCCGGAACTTTGAACCACCACAGTATTGCCAAATTCAGCTTTCTTGGGACCTTATCATATGCTTTCTCCAAGTCCAGGGATGTGTATTTGGGCTCTTTGTTTGATACCTCTGTACTACCCACAGTTGTGGGTGTCCCCTTTGTTCTTGTACACTGGCTGGCATGAGTATGCTTATTCTCCAGTCATCTGGGATACACCTTTCTCTCCACACTGCTATGAGTACCCTCAGTAGCCATTTTCTCCTGTCTCTCCCAGCATCTTTATCAAATATGCTGTGACCTCATCTGAGCTTACTGCTTTCCCTGACTTCATCTTCCTTAGTGCTTTTCTTACTTCTTCTAGGGTGGGGTCCGCTTTTTCTCTCATCGTAGGCTGTGTCTGGGGCAGTACAGCTTCTGTGGGGTCTTCTTTGTTTAGAAGCTGCTGGAAGTACTCTTTCCATCTGCCTTTGATGTCCTGTGGACTGGTGACCAGTGTGTTGACAACATCACTTATGAAGGGTGTTTGACTGTCTTCTTCTTCTTTCTGTCTTTGCCTTGCAACCTGATATAGTTTTTTTGTGTTACCTACTGAGTCACTTTCTAGAAGCTTGGAGGGTGCCTCCAATCCCCTACTCTTGCTATTGCAACTCCTTTCTTTGCTTCATTGTTAACCAACCAGTATTCCTTCTTAGCCTGGTCCAGCTTTTCTATCTCCCATGTTTTCCTGCACTCCTTCTTTCTTTCGATGACTTCTGGACTTCTGCATTCCACCACCAGCTTTCTGTATATATTTCCTTATTTCCATGCCTGCCTTGGCCACATATCTGTTATGTAATCCTCACACATGCTGTTTTGATGTGCTGTCATTCTTCTTCAACTCAACCTATTTCGTCTTCTTCTTCTTGGGGTGCTACAGACTTGAGTAATTCCTTGAACTGTTCAGCTTTCTCTTCAGTCAACTTCCAGGTCTTAAGCCTTGTTTCTGTTGACCTTAGAGCCTTGTCTGATCATTGCTTTATGCTGTGGGCTAAATGTTTCACTGGGAATGACTTTGCAATCACTGATTCAACACCAGTGTCCTTTCTTTACTAGGAGGGAGTCTACCTGAGTTGCATGTTGGCCACTGTATATGATCTTTTGACTGTCTCTCTTTCTGAGACATGTGTTGGCTACTATCAATCTATTTGCCAGACAGGAGATAGAATGATCTCTCCTTCTTTATTCCTATTGCCCCACCAATGTGAACCCAAGCAGTCCTCATATCCTGCTCAGTCTGTTCCAATATGTGCTTCCAAGTAACACATTAACAATACCATTTAATGCACTCTTCCCCCACTATCACAACTCTGCTGTGTAGCATAGGCTGACATCATTAATACTGCCCCACCATTACACTGAAGTCTAGTGGCCATGAGTCTGTCACTAATTCTGATGACATCCCTTACTGCATTCTGAACCTCTCTCTAGTAATACAATTCTGACATCATTTCTAGCCTATCCTCCTCCTGAGTAGTAGACTCTAGACCCCAAGCCAATTTGCTTTGCTGCACTCCCCTTCCATCTTGTCTCTTGGATACATAGGATGTTCAGTCTGCTCCGTACCATCATGTCATCCACTTCCAAGCTCCATCCTTTCAGTGAAACTACATTGAGTGTAGCAAATCTTAGTTCATGTTTGGCGGGTTGATTGGTTTTACCCAGGTAACCTAGGCTAGGCAACTGAACACTGGCCGGCCAGTAGCTTATTGATCTATGGCTGCTGGGCTTTATGGCAGACAAACTTTGGCCAATAGGGGCACATACACCCTTCCCATCATTAGCATGGATCCCTGGCATAGGTCAGCATAGGTCGGAGTAGGCCAGGTCCTCATCCCACTTATTACCGGTAACTACCTATGCACATTTGGTGACATTAGTTAAAATGACTGAATTACATAGAATCATATTTTGCACTGTTGAGTGTCTAGACTTGCTGCTATGTGCAGTCTGTGATCTCTGTTTTCCTATCTTGAGGATACTGTGCACCACAGTAAATGCCCAAAACGGTTAGTCTATACAACTCTGCCCCCTATAGTGCACCATGTAGAGTCTGTGCTACTGCTCACAGATGAATTTATTGGTGAGTTTGCGATGGAAACACTCAACATGTTTTATGGGAGTGGGAAGAACCCACAGAGACACAGAGATAACATGCAAATGCCAAACAGGCATTAGCCAGAGGTCAGTATTCAACCTTGTAACATGTGCATGGAAAGTGAAGACCTTAACCATTATGGCAATTCTTGCATTTTCCCATCATCTCTTGATTTCAGTTTGATTTTCTGCACTTATGCTACATGCAGCTAACTATTTATATGACACTTGGCTCCAATCTAAAAAGCAGAATGATTTTCAAGTATAAAGGCTTTAGATCCAACAGCAGCCAAGAAAGCATTTTGTAAAATATCTCCTTCCACATGGATAGCTTTACCTCCAAATGTACAAAATACCGATGAGATGATTTATTTTCAAAAATTATTGAAAGCATATAAGGCTGCTAAAGTTACTTCATCTGTTTAAGGGATCCAGGATAATTTGTTTCTAAAAATGTTGGCAATTCAGTTAAACCTTGTAACAGCTTAAAACATTGTGTTCTTACAGCTGTTATTGCATATCTGACTGTACTGTAAAAATACTTCCACTTTTTTTACAGAAGTTCTATATATCAAGCCTACATATAATCTATATTCTTATATTCTCCCTTGTATACATATTTCGTAGCTATGCTATATTCTGTATTGGGTATAATTTGTTGTAACTCTGTACTGAGTGTCATGTTGGAAAAATCACCCTGTTGCTGGGACCGTTTCACTTACTTGTTTAGCAAATGAAAATAATAAATAAATAATCCACACAGAGATCTTGACATGTTAACCCTCTTCCCTGTCTCCAAAGCATAAAGGACAACATAACTATGTTCCATCATAAACTGCATGAAGCAGCAGGGAATAGGAATCTCGCTGTATAGTTGAGGCAGCACTGGATCATATACAAAGCAACAGAGAACACCAGCACTGCTAGCGATTGCACAAAACATGGTGCTGTCAGCAGGCTGAATACAGCAAACACATGCATGCATACAGACAAAGAATAACACACACACACACACACACACACACACACACACACACACACACACGCATGCACACACGCACACATGCACACACACACACACACACACACACACACACACACACACACACACACATGCACCACTCATGGAAAATATTCATTTGATTGAAAACACAAAATATTGAATCACAAAATGTTAAAAACTCAAAATATTGAAAATGGGGACTTGCCCCTTTCCCACTGCTGTATGATCTTGGATTTGGTGTATATAATTAGCAGGGGATATGGGGGGTGCAGCCTCCCACATGGGTGGTTCAGGGAGTTTACCTCACTGCATTAAATAGGCTTTCAAAATTTCGAGTTTTCAACATTTTGTGATTTGATATTTTGTGCTTTCAGTCAAGATTAATGCATTCTGCACTAACATATTGGCAATTTACAGGATTTCTTAAAAGAAGGTCTTTACAATGTGTAATGGAATCTGAATACCCTGCAAAAATTCCTGAACAGCCATCAAAGATGTGCAAACTCCTTAAAGAAGGAATCCCAGACAGGAACCTAACCAAAGAAATGTTTAAGTATTATTTGACTGCTACTTGAATATGCTACCTTCCGTCCTGGTATGTATTACCTGATATGTATGGAAACAGGGAAGAGGAGGATCACAAAGCTGATACCCAAGCAAAATCACTGGTACATTAAATTAACAGTAAAGACTACAGGGGCTGGCATTACAAAGAGATCTTCTTAGGTGCAAACTGATTGCATGTGGTAATGGAATAAACACGGCTGACCTTAGGCCAATAGGACCCATTTGGCCCAGTAGGACCCCACTTCTTCTGAAGTGCTTGTACTAGGGTATAACAGGGTAAGTAAAGCCATACATGCCCAGAGATTTGCTTGTGACACACTACAGTAAAGTATAAAGTAGTTTCCTATTGGTAGTCTTGCTCCTGTAAGTGCAAGGTATTCTCCTATTTGGTAGTCTTGCTCCTGTAAGTGTAAAGTATTCTGCTATTGGTTGTTTTGCTCCTGTTGCAGTTACAAGTCTTGGCAGTGGAGTGGGCATCATTCCCATTATGCATTGTACTAATAGTTACTCATGTATTAGTAACTGCAGCGTCATGCCTATTGTGCAGTACAGAATTAGCTGGTCACACCCTCATAATGGTCACTTACTGTTGACAATTGCTCAATAGGGTTGTCAACCCAATACTAGTCAGATTAACCAACTGATTTCCTGTACTGCTCTAGTTATTGCCTTGGAAGATAATAAAACCAGGCTTAAAGGGCAGACTGATAGCAAAGGGAACTGAGTTTTCTTTTGCTTCCCTTCTGATATAGGGTTTATGGCTGGTTCCCAATAAATACAGTTACAAGAAATAACTATAGAATAGTCAGACATAGACAATATGAAAACAAACCCTAGTAGGCAAATAATAATACTGCTAATTAATAAAAATAAAAAGCATAAAAAATATAGTGATTTGAGTTAACTTCTGGTGACTAAGGGCCCACTTCCACAATACTTGCTCTCGGTGTAAGTGACCACTTACCTGCTCTCATCTTGCTGTCAGTGTGTTTTGGAGTCTGTTCCCCAGAATAAGCCTCTTACAGATAGGTCTCACACTGATGTAAGTCACATACACTGAGGGCAAGTCTTTCGGAATCTGGCCCTAAGACCTGTGACAGAATATTCACCAGTTCAACAGTATGTCAGAAAAATGCATGCTGTAGTCACAGATAGGAGCAAATCAATCACAGAGAACTAAACTACAAGTGTGTGTGTGTATGTGTGTGTGTGTGTGTGTGTGTGTGTGTGTGTGTGTGTGTGTGTAGAGAGAGAGAAAGATTGGAGGTAGAGATGGAAAGAAAAATTATTCACTTGGCTGAAAATGGAAAAACAGTTACAGAAACAGTTTGACTCATAAATGTACTACAGGGGTATCACCGTTTTGGATAAAAATATAAAGTTGGGGGCCAAGAAGAAACTTAAAGGTATAAAATGGCTTGACTGGTCTTAGGAAAAGTTTGGAGAAGTATATTTGGGGAAAGCTTAAACTGTGGGTTTTACATGTTCTACCTACATCCATGTAGGTTTACTAAACTCATTCTGATTTCCTCCCTCCTATCAGAACGTGATGCTTAGTGGTTGCTTTTTCATCTCTGTGTGTAATCTTTACTGTTGCCTTTGTGAACTGGGGTATGTCTGGAAAAGATCTGAGTGTATTAGTTCACTTATCCAATTTAAAAAATAAATTAATTAAATGAAACTCTTAGAAATAGTTATACAAGAGGTGGCATGTGAGTGAGCAATGCCATTTGTAATGATAGGCCTGAGATTATTAACATGATTATTGCTGAGAATTCTTAGGTAATTCAACACTTTTGATTAATTAATTTATTTATTAGTGGAAGCACACTGACTATCAAAAGGTATGAGAATTAACTGACTAAGGAAGTCCAGCCATTAAAACAAATGAAAGAGATTACTGGAAGCTCATGAAGGAAAAAGAATAAAATGAAATGAGAGTATATAAAAGAAGGTTAGTAGTATCTTATGCTCTTTTTGGAGCCCCAGTCTTCACACAAATGTTAGACACAGCTCCAGTGATTCTCTTAGCCAGGATTTCCTGGCATCCAAGGACGCTGGGTATGGGATGCAAGCATTCAGGAATCTGATGAGTTAGAAGATGTTAACAGATTTCATATTTTGAATTGAGCTTGCATGTTAATAGCATGCCCTGCTGTCTGCAGCACCTCTCGAAGGCACCGAAGTGTGTAGGGTATAAAGATGGAAACTGTTTATGTGTGTGTGTGTGTGTGTGTGTGTGTGTGTGTGTGTGTGTGTGTGTGTGTGTGTGTGTGTATATATATATATATATATATATATATATATATATATGTGTGTGTGTGTGTGTGTGTGTGTGTGTGTGTGTGTGTGTTTGTATGTATGAATCTATGTATGCATGTATGCATGCATGTATGTATGTATGCATTTATTTATGTAAAGCCTGTTAGCCAAGGTGGAAAATTGAGCCACTAGACCATTTTCAGGCTCTGACCAGTGTGAAAACACTTAGGGCAGGATTCACGAAGCCTCCGTGTAAGAGTTACAAGGCTTACACGGAGGCTGCAGTTAAACGGTGTGACATCAGCATGCCATGCATATGCATGAGGGCATGCTGACTCACACCTAAGGATAACACGGTCCGTGTAAGACAGTAGGGGGCGTGTCCGTAGGGCGAGCCCTGCAAACGGACACGCCCTCAGAAGAGTAAAAGTCCTGAAAGTAAACCCCCACGACAGAGTCCGTGTAAATGTCAATAAACACAACACATGCCCCGACAGTCTATCAACATAAAATGTAAAAATGAACATGTTATATATTTTTTTATAAGTTTTAAAGATGTTTGCCCGTGAGTGCGCTCGTTTGTGCGGGCGTGCCCGTCGCTTAGCCACAGTTAGCAGTCAGTGGAAAAGCATATAAGAACTAAATATGCAAAGTAAGCCAAGAAGCGATAGTGTAGTGGTAGAGACGTCGGCTGAAGAGGAGGCAGTCATGGTTCGAGCCCTCACAACATCAATTTTTATTTTTAGTGACATAAGCACGAAACAATTCCCTGACATATATGTACATGTATAAAATTATTTTTATGTAAAATGTAATGAAATGGGCCATGTATTATGAAGAAATGTGTGAAAAAAAAAGAACAAATGTCAGAAGTGCCCATAGCTGAGCTACACTCTAACAAGCTGAGTATATCTGCCCGTAGGTGAGCAGTGTTTTAACAGGTGTAAAATGAGTGCCTGTAGGTGAGCAGTGTTTTAACAGGTGTAAAATGAGTGCCTGTAGGTGAGTAGTGGTTTAACAGGTGTAGAATGAGTGCCAGGGGTTGAGCAGAGTTCTAACACGCTGAAACTGTGTGCCCGTAGCTGAGCTGAGCGTAATATGCGTGCTGACAGCTAAACGGCACGTAAGCCAGTGTGATCCGTTTGCGCGGAGCTGCGCACCGCGCCAACAAGCTAACCAACGGGCAACGTTGAGCAAGCTATATCAAAATTGCCTTTAACGAACCAGGCAGGTAATCCTTAACGCAAGTTATTTAAAATAAATGCACACAGCGTTTTCGCTACTCAAACAAGGTAGCTTCCTCAGAGTGAATGGGAATACAAAAAATAGAGTTGGTTAAAAGCAAGAAAGTGAACACGTCACTTCCTGACCACACAAAGAAAACTAAAAGTGGCATTGACAACGTAACAGCCTGTGAAAATAAACCACTATTTAAATACAGGCTTAGTTAAAACCTTTACAGGAAGAAAAGGTATTTCAAATTACATAAAAGGCTAATAACTAATATCAGCCTATATAAGAAGTGTCAAAAACACGCAACTCAATAAATATATATAAAAAAACAATAAACAACATAAAAATATTTATATTTATATTAGTGTATGCTGGTATAGGCATAAATAAAAAAAGCAGCATTCTAATTAAATAGATATAAAAACATGCTGTGTGGCAGCAGGTACAAAGCAAGTACAGTACTGCTCAAAAGATAGAAAATAAAAGTATAATTCAAATTTAATAAATAAATGTATGTAAAGAAACAAGTCAGCAAACTACCTAAAATATGACTTGTACTTTACTTCACTCTGAGGAAGCTACCTTGTTTGAGTAGCGAAAACGCTGTGTGCATTTATTTTAAATAAATTGCGTTAAGGATTACCTGCCTGGTTCGTTACTGCTGAGTTCCATTTGCCTGTTCTTTCACCAGTTTGTTTTGCTTTGCGTCTACAAAATTGCCTTTACAAAGACACACCTCCCAGCCTGTGTAGACAGTCATAAAATATAAAAAGCAGTGGCCAGGCACGAACTCAGGATACCATGCACCATAGTCAAAGTACTGAACCACTAAGCCATGACAGTTGCTCTTAGAAATGCAGTAATAGCATATATATAGGAATGAATGGAAAGAGAAGCACGACAAAGCAGGTTTTGTGAAGCTGATACAATTCCAAAATGGCCAATCACAGATAAGTGCGGGGAAAAACGGCATATATAAGCCCCATAGGCGGGAATACACAGCATAACTGATTGTGGAACTGATTTGCAGTCAGGATGGCAGGTGTAGGAGAGGGTAGTTGCTTCCGAGCACAGAGGTGGGGCATTGAGGAGTCAAAATATATGGTTTGGCTCCTCGTCCATGATCATGAGGCCCAACTCATGCAGGGCCAGGTCCTGTGGGGAGCATATAGGGCTGAGGCATGGGACCGGTTGGCACATGATCTTACCAGTGCCACAGGAATACCAAGGACTGGTGAGCAGGTCTGTCACCACCATGCGGACCTGAAGAGACGGAAACAGGACCAACTGAACCGTTGGATCCAGGAGGCCCGGCAAATGCCCAACGCCCCACTACTGAGTAAGTTACATGTAATTATTTATGTAAGAAATTAACCTAGCTGATATTATGGAGATGTGTATTCCAATATTACTTCATTTATATTACAGCTGCAGGTGTCCGTTCCATGAATCGTCGAGCCTATGCTGATAGGCTTGTGTGGTTGCGCCACCAGGCAGGTTAGTAATTCTCTCCCTGTAACTATAAAAAATATAAGTATGACAGCTTGCAAAAGAGTGCAGTGTAGTCACTTATTAATAAAAAGTGCAAGTAACAGTGTAAGAGAGATTTTGCTAGTATTGTTCGATTACATAAGTGTGATGCAGCCTGTAAGCAAAAATAAAAATGAAACAAGTCTGAAATAAAGATGTCCCACCTGTAATATAATAGTACATAACCTGCAGCAGGCTGAAAAGTACAGCTCCAGAAGCTGAGTAAAATACATGTGTGAAATATATCCCCGTTTAAATTCTGAAACATGACACAAGTGAGACTGTTGGAAAGGATTGTTATAACTAAGTAAAACATGTCAATAAAGCCTAGAAGTAAGTACAATCCTGAATTGTAAAAATAAAACAAGTGAGAAAGTGTGAGAAAGAGGTATGAATCCACCAATAAAGTAGTAATAACTCCTGAATAAAGTATACTGCAGTCAGTACAGAATGAAATGAATGTGACAGGCACAACCAAACAGCAACATGTGTTGAAAAAAGTACTAAAGCTGGAATGTGTGTCCCAAAATCTGGATATGTTGCTCTCAGTTTGCAATATGCAGATAGTATGGTTGTATGAAATACCAAACATCCACAGTTGTCTAGAGCCATATAAAGCAAATGTAGCAGGATGATGTAGCTGAACAGAGCCAGATATGAATGTGTATGAATAAAAATGAAATGTATATTGATGTAGCAGTGACAATCCTATCACCAACATGCATAAGTTTACACATAGGAAACTGTAGTCAGACCTGTAGTGTGTATATATCTGCAGCTAGTACAAATGTACAGCATATGTATAGGTATTTGAAGTTGTTAATGAAATATTTCTTCACCCTACCCTATAACCACAAATAATCCATTCCACGTGAAATAACTCCCCTGGATAATTGTCCTGTTGGTTTATACATATTTGCATGTACGTTGATGCATGTGCCCTGATCATACATCCAAACCTGATGGCCTGTTGCCATCACTCAACCCTGCATGTTGTTGGAACGTGTATTGTTGTTCAAATTATGCATGTGTTATGCTTGCTGTTCAACGGCTTGAATTTATGGGTGTTTGGTTAATGGGAAAACTAATGCATGCTGTTACAACTAATTGTGAATGGTATTGCATGTTACTAACCAAAACTGTCACTAAATAATGCAAAACATAGGACGACAGGGAAGGCGGGTTCCAGCGGACCCACCTCTCCCACCTCAGCTGGTGAGTGCACCTGGCAGTAGTGCCCAGGCCGGACCCTCCTCCGGTGGCCCTGTGCCACGTGCGGGTGGAAGCGCTGCAGGGGATGGGGCTCGTCCCCCCTTTGCAAGTGTGGCCGGAGGAGAACATCCACTCACCCTCCATAGTGTCCGGACTGTGGTGCGTAGGGAGATCCGGCACGCTGTGCTTGGGCCCCTACGCCAGCTTGAGGCATGGGTGGCACAACTCACGGGCATGCCTGCTGCCCGTCCTACACAGCCCCCAGAACAGCCCCGTCCTGGGCAGTGAAGGCACAGTGGCAACTGCCCATGGGTGGGGATTACAGTTCCACTGTTGCCATCTGTGGGCGCATGGGCTCGAGATATCCAAACATCCGTCCCCCGTCAATTGTGTAACCCCCCCCACATATGTCATACTCCACCCCTGTATGCGTCTTGTTTGTCTTGTCTGTTAACCTCCCCTACCTACCTCCCCAGCTATACCGACTTCCTTTACCTGACATACCACTCTCACCTGAAAAAAAAAAAAAAAAGTGCATTCTGTACCCACAAAAAAATTACGCCCCATACATAGCTGCCCATTTTACACACATGTCTGCTAGTCATGTAAACTGCAAATTACAATTGGCTGGACAACAAATATTATTGTTGTCCTCACACCTCTCTCAGGGGTGGAGGGTTTCAAATTTCACACCAAATTACAAACATATGTACAGCTGTTGCTGATGATGAAATTGGCAGCTATGGGTCTTTCCTATATCCCTCCTGCAAAACCCGAGCTTGTTTTCCTACTGTCCTACCCTCTTTGTGCCCTCTTTTTTACCACTTTCCTATCTCCCCATTTTCTTTTCTTTAAAAGAAAATAGCACGGGTGTGCGCGAGAGTAAGCACTTTTAAGCAGTAGTAAGCGGGAGTGCGCTTCTGTGCGCTTAGCTAAGCGTGTGTCCGCGAAGCTAAGCGGCAGTGTGCATGCGTGACCTCCGCGCAAACCAGCGCTAACCCGCTTACAACTGCTTAAAAGTGCCTTAGTCACTCTGAATGACAAGGCCTGTAGTTTTCTCAGCAGCAAAATAAAATGCCTCTGTCAGTCTCGAACCAAGGACCTTGGAAACACTAGTCTGCATGACTTACCACTAAGCCATGACTGCTATACAAGAACATTGTGCTGAAAGAAATATATCATAAAATAGTAGGAATTAATGTAAAGGGAATATAGCAAGTCTAGTACACAAAGCATGTCATGTATATTTACCGTCAAATCTAGTGGATTTGTAAAATAGTACTGTGTGATGAGAAACAGTCATGCTAGTTGGTAGCTACTAGGTAATAATGTCACAGTAGCATCTGGCAAGCCACACACATACTCAGAGCAGGATAAACACTGCCATAGTTGAATAGTTAAGAAATCAGACATAGCAACTGTGACTGAGTTACAGGGATGTCCCCGATGTGAAAACAAATGTCAACTGTGCCCCACTGACACCCTGTCAAATGTACTAACAGTAGGCAGAAAGGTGTAACTACACATGCAGTGGTAACTATGAATGACTGAAGGTATGCACCACCTGTACGTCACAAATGGTGTACTAATACATATGCTTGAAATAACCCACAGTCACAACTGCAGAATATCAGAATATTTCATTTGAGTATCCCACTGATATGTACCATTCCATGAGGCTGATAAAAGATGCACCTGAGAGTATCTGAAGGCTGCTCAGTAGCATGATCAAATACCCTTGTAAGTGTCAAGGCCCACACCATGGCCAGACCACACTGCATGCAGTAACACCCTACCACAACAAACACATAGGGGATTGCTGCCCAAACAGATTTAGCAAGCATTACAAGCTGTGAATGTAAATGGAAAATAGGAAAGCCATAGCAACAAATTACAGGAAAGACACCTAGCAGGCATACAAGGAGTGAATGTAAAGGCCAAATATTGAAGCCATAACAACAGATTGCAAGAGCCACTGCTATATACCAGTTACACCACAATCCCCACAGGAAAGCACACACACCCATATACACAGTATTACTAGTCGTAGGTGTCAGTTTACATACACACAGAGAAGAGGACACTGGAGGAAGGAATACTCAGCTTACAGAACAACATGCATTGCAGTGTCTACAACACAGCCTGAAATATGAGAGACATACCAACCCTTACACTCACAGAACAGTGTCCACAGCAAACCAGCATGGTCCCCACCCTGATAATCTGAAAGGGCTATGCCTACCTAACAGACCTTTTTATAGCACTGTCCTGTAATCACAGTGAGAACTGCAATCACTACACAACAGGCTGCATGCAATTAGTAAATGCTGGCTAACAATTGGTGCAGAGGCCATCACATGGACATGTGCAGATACCTACAAAAGCCTCCTGTACTCCCAGTCCACACATGCAATACTTTCATTGCACCCTCTGGAGGTAGAGACAGAGAGAGACAGAGAGAGAGAAAGACAGAGAGAGAGAGAGAAAGAGAAAGAAAGAGAAAGAGAAAGATAAAGAGAAAGAAATAAAAAAAAATAAAACAGTAACAACAAAACAAAGAGGCTGACAGCAGGCCAAGTAACTGCAAGCCTACGCTAACAGCTGCAACAAACACAGGTAATGTAAAGTACTACTATAATAGTCTACATACTGTGAACCCTCCAGATGTGTTATTGGTCTGTATATATGTATATGAAGATGTGCATAGGGCCGGGGACATTCTGAAACTGTCACTGAAGGCTCTACATACATATGTATGTGAAGGTAGCTATGTGCACATAGCAATGTAGGTTGTAGTGCAATGTACAAGTAGGTTGTACAGTAATGGATGTTCATCAGTACGTTACTGTGTGTATACATATGTGGAACTAAAAAGGAGTATATATATATCTATCTATCATGTGTATACGTATGTATATCGACTATTGTATGTGTATATATATATATATATATATATATATATATATATATATATATGTATATATAATATGCATATGTGTATACATAGATAGAGAGGGATGTAGAAATACATAGACATATATAGTTTCACAGTGTCATAGTTTAGTACTAGGCTATCTGCAGACAGTGTATAGAATAGATTTAGAAAATTGCGCCTCTGTATAGTAGTGACAGAATGAAGACCCCCGTATATAATAGCATTAGTTTACTGTGCCTCTGTCTAGTAGTGACACAGAGATTACCCCTGGTGTAAACCTATGATCTCCCATCCACTTGTCAAGAATTCACATGAAGAGTGTCAGTGAGGGTCTCTGCCTAACATGAACTGGGATCCTGTTCCACAGTATGGGAAACCTCTGAGTTATGGATTTGTCCCTACAGCATGTCCTATTCATATGTGTGCTGAGGTTTAAATCTGTAGCTGTTGTGGTTCTGATGGATTTGGATTGTATGAGGTGGAACATGTCCATCAATACCTGATTGGACATGGCCTTGTACATCAGGCACAGATCACCTCTAAGTAGGCAGTATGCTATGGAATAGAGCATGAGTTACTTTAGTCTGGCAGCATATGAAAGTTGTTGGAGACCCTTGATCCTCCAGGTGATGTACTTATGGGTCCCCCTAGCTGTTGCAAGTGCCAGGTGAGGTACATACCAAATGGGGCATAGTACACAGTCATGGGCCTGATAAGGGAGGAGTATAGGGGTACAATGACCTCTTTTGATCTGGATGTGAATCCCTTCATGATAAGGTGGGCAAGGTAGGAAGTCTATCCAACCACTTTGACAACGTGGGTGTCAAATGAGAGGTCAGTATCGATTAGTGTCCCCAGGTCTCTGATTACTTTGTCTGTACTCAGTGGGTTACTGTCAATGTGATAATATGTGGGTACCTTGTCCGTCCGAAAGGGTATGACTATACATTATGTGGCATGCAGTTGAAGGCCATGACTCCGGCACCAGTTGTCGGTTTCCGTGAGGCCTTTCTGTAGGATGTATGTGTCAGCTGGTGTATCGACTATGGCACCTAGTATGCAGTCATCTTTGAACATTGTCAGCCACTACCCTCCTATGTCTGCTTCCACATCTGAGAAATATATGCCGAACATGAGCGATCCCAGGACAGAGCCCTGTGGGACACCACTTGTGACTGGCTCTGAGTCTGACATGGCACCAGTGAGTTTGACTGTAGGGTTTCTATCCGTTAGCCGGTTTGCAACCCATCTTGTGACATATGGATTTACATTTAAGCTGTTGATAATGTCTATGATGCCAGAGTGCGGTATTGTGTCGAAAGCCGTAGGCAAGTCCAGGTAGGCTGTATGGACCGCTGTGCCCTCGTCAATGGCTCTAGTGACTGATTTGAAAAGGTCAACCAGGTTCATAAGGCAGGATCTGCCCTCTACAAAGCCGAACTGGGTGGGATCAAGTGTCTAAGTCCCCAATGTCTCTGTGTATGAGTTTCATAATGATTCTTTCCATAGCGTTGCAGACTAGGCTGGTTAAGCTTATGGGGCGGTAGTTACCAGGGTCTGTAGAGGTGCCTCCTTTGTGGAGTGGGACTACTGTTGCTGTATGCCAGTGTCCAGGTACATATGCTGTAGTAAGGCTATGGTTGAATAGCATTTTATGTGCGTGTTTAGCTCCTCTTGGAGTTCACGTAGCATGCAACCTGCGATACCGTCGGGTCCCATTGATGCTGTGTTTACAGCTTTGCTGACGGTGGTTCTCAGTTGGACATCTGAGATGACAGGGAGGTTACAGTCAGCTGGGATAAGTAATTCCTCATGTGGGGGTGAGGGAGGGGAGAAATCTGCACTGAACCTGTCTGCCAGAATGTTAGCAATATCTGTGTGTTCAGTGTAGCTTTTGTCACTGTGAACTAACTATGAACATATCTGAGGGTTTCCACCCAGGTGTCTAACATAGCAGAAGAAGCCCTTGTGGTTATCTGTAGTGTCCATAGCGAATTCCCTCTCATTGTTGGCCTTGCATGTTTGTATGACAGAACTTATCTTTCTACTAGTGCTGATCAGAGATGCCTTATCTTTATGGAATTCTGCTCTGCCGTGCAGTATCTACCTTCTGTTGTTATACAATATGTTCATGGCTGGGGTCCACCAGACAGGACGCCTACCTTTGGTGGAGAGGGTCTTGGTTTTATTTGGGATTGCATGATCCATGCATTCTTGGTGATGTCCGTAGAAAGCATATGTGAAGGAGTCTGCATTGTGGGATGTGATTTCCACTGGCCCAGTGGGCTTAAAGGATATCAACTCAGTTTTAAGAAGTGTAAAATCGGCATGTGAGAGGTTTCCCACTGTAGTCTTTTGTGTTGTGGGGGAGGTGGGATATGTATATCCAGGGTGATTAGTCTGTGGTCAGATGTGACTAGTGAGGGGTATACTTTCGGTGTGTAGCACATTGTCCCCATGTTTGTGATGATCAGGTCTAGTATATTATCTCCCCTTGTGGGAGAGGTGACTAGCAGTTCCATTGCATTTGACTTAGTGAATTCCGGGAACCTTTGGGCTAGGGTGTTTGGGCTAGAATAATGCACCCAGTGTATGTTAGGGTAGTTGAAGTCTCACAATATGATGGTGTGTGGTGGGACATTCATATCCTCCAATGTCTTCAGGAAGACTGACTGTGGTTCCTGAGATTGGGTGGGTGGTCTGTAACATGCTAGCAGTTGTATAGCAGGTTTGCCTATGGTTATTTGCACCTGGATGGTCTCTGATGCTTCATGTGTTGCCACTAACCTGGAGGTGTGGGTGTTCTTCATGAATATGGGCACTCCCCCTCCCATTTTGTTTTGTCCCGAGTCCTGGAGCCAAAAAGCATGATACGAGGTATAGCCTGGTACCGCTGGTGTGCTCTCAGGAGCCATGAACCAGGTTTCACTTACTGCACAGACATCGAGATTGGTAGAATATGTACGTACAGATATATGTAATACACACATACATATATAGATATATGTAGATACATATACATATACAGATAGATCTGACTGAAAACAGATATGTCTGTATATGACTATCTCTTTCCCTCTGTCCCACCCCCTCTCACTCTCACTCTCCCTCGGTCTCTCTCTCACTCTCTCCCCCTCTCTCCCCACATCTATATGTATATATCTACATCTATATATACATATAAAATACATATATACAAACATGTATATATATATATATATATATATATATATATATATATATATATACAGATATCAATATATTTATAGATATATATATATATATATATATATATATATATATATATATATATATATATATACTGTGTGAGGCACATGTGTGCAAATGTCTTGCAACAGGTGCCTGGTGTCAAAGGCATGGAGTGAACACCAGTGTGGATACTGGAGTACCATACCCCATTCAAAAACACTGACACCAGTAACCACCTCATATGTGCATGCCTGCCCACCACTGCATGTGTCAGGGGGGAACAGGGGCAACAAGTGTACAATAGGCTCCCCATTGATATACACAGTGGCACACTAGTCCTGTAATATCTGTACATGGACTGTGTCAGCGGACATGGTGTGTCAGCTATGGACATGTAGGTCACTGTACCCCTCCACACCCCACAATGTCCTATACGGTATGAACCTCCCATGACAGCTACAGATATGGAGAAGGACACAGACATATGCAAGTAACTGTGTCAATGCACTCAAACACAATACCTATGCAGAGTGACTGACAAGACCACAGAGCGCACACAGACTACCTACATAGAGGTTACCACTGCTGGATATACATAGTTCGGTCACACCCATGACAGTTGTCTAACAACCATGGTAACACCTCCAACATCCACAACACAAATTACCTATGTCTGTCGTCCTTGTCACTGCAGTATAGAGCACATGGTGGAGGTACAGGACCCTACCCACAGATACGACATACCCTGTAGTAAACCACACAGAATTAAGAAGCAAGGCTCCCCATGAGTAGATGTCAGACAAACCCCTGCTGAATGTTATGCAGATAGGTAATATGCCATATGAGTCACCCTGTGTAACTGTTTGTAAGGAGCAGGAGCGATCATAACCACATGTGTCACAAGGGGCAGGGTAGCATAACAGTATGCTGCTGTAGCCCCAGGGCCAAAAGCACACTACCTACCTAAGACACAATGCACACCCATGAATGCATTGCAAACGAAATATGTGAGGTGGAATGAGTGTGCCAGTTACTGGGTGCATGTTGTGTACTGGTGTGATTGCTCACCATGACTGTCTGTCTGTCATGGTAGTGTGTGTCCTTGGTGTGAGGCCAGAGACAGATGTGTGAGGTATTGCGATCAACACGTACTACATTGCCATATGTTGTGCTGTGTTACCCTGTATGTCACGGTGGTGTAGGTAGGTTTATGGCAAGTAAGAGTAGTGTGCATTACCAGTGTAATATGTAATGTGCATTGTGTGCAGTGCATGGGCTGATAATGTTCCCCATACAGT